>NC_134701.1:197381100-197483600 GCF_043290135.1 Rhipicephalus microplus
GGCAGTGGTAATGTTAAAAATTCCTTGCGCGTTCCTCTAATCGACTTACAGCGGGCGCGGCAAGTACATTCTTAATAGGTGCAAACGATAAGAGGCTTGTGTGAACGATGGAGAACCTTAAGGTGAAGGAACTCATCAAAATTTGTGAGGAACTTGGCCTTATGTTGGGTCGTGCGAAACGAAAGCAAGCGATCATTCATATCATGCGGGATGCAGGAGTGATGACTGAGGAAGCCGATGAGGCCTGGTCGGATATCAAAGCACGCCGCGAGGAAGCTGAAAGGCGAGAAGTAGAAGCTCGCGAACGTGAAGAAACTGAAAGGCGAGAAGTTTGGGAACGTGAAGAAGGTGAAAGGCGAGAAGTTCGCGAACGTGAAGAAGCTGAAAGGTGACAAGTTCGCGAACGTGAAGAAGCTGAAAGGCGACAAGTTCGCGAACGTGAAGAAGCTTAAAGGTGAGAACGCCGTGAGGAGGCCGAGAGACAGGAGCGCCTCAAGTTGAAGCGAATAGAATTGGCGATACTACAGTGTTCGCACGCACCTAGCGTAGCTTCTGCGACAGTTCACGTCAGCGGTCATGGAATTCGGGACCAACTGCCACCATTCGTAGTCGGCGAGCACATGGCGAAGTATCTCGCCAAGTTCGAACACGTCTGTGGGCGAAATTCTTTGGAGTCGTCTTTTTGGGCTCAGAACATAATATATCTACTTCCCGGCGAAGTGTCCAACGTGATAACGTGCTTGTTGAGGGAAGCGTCTGAAAGCTCTGACGAAGTTAAGGAAGTGCTTTTGAGACATTATAAGTTGTCCACCGAGGCTTTCCGGTAAAGGTTAAGGTATGCTAAAAAGGGGAATGAGTCACACGTGGAGTTCGCGTTTTGTCCTAAAGCCGATTTAATTGAATGGCTCAAGGGCGAAGGCGTTTATTACGATTGCGATAAAGTGGTAGAATGGATTGCATTGGAGCAATTATACCGCTGCATCGAGGAGGATATCAAGCTTTGGCTGCAGAAGAGACTTGATGAAGCACAGCTAAACAAGGCAGCAGAGTTAGCTGAGGAGTATTATACTCGCTGAAAGTTGAATAGCAGGGCAGTGCGCGTTGATAAGGATGAAAGGAAAGAGGGCTTTTCGAAGAAACCTGATCAAAGGAAACCCACTCCGCACCGTAATGACAGGAATGACCCGTTTCTTACGAAGGACACTGTGGAGGAAGGGCCAACAGAAGCGGAAAAAATCGAGGGAGGTTCCTAAACAACGCACTGATACCACATGGGCGTTTGAATCTGCTACAACTGCAATAAGGAAGGGCACATCGCGGTAAACTGTAAGCAAAAGTTTGCTTTCGCAACAATCCAAGAATCGGAAAAGAACATGCGGTTGTTAGAGCGTATTTTCAAGAAATTATTGTGAGTGGGAAAGCGTGTCCAGCATTTCGAGACTTAGCGGCCACCATAAAAGTTGAGCACCACCTGCTAAAGAGGCTGATCTGCGTGGCCTTGGTGGCGAGGCGATGGTGCCATGGACAGGTAATTGTCTGGATGAGTCACTCGAGCCGCCCGTCGCGTATCTGTCGATGGAGGAGACGACATGACGCCGTTGCATGAGAACGAGAGTGGTGCAACGCTCTCGCCTGTAGCGGAAAGTTGGAGTGAGCTGTCGAGGGTTGATCGAGAAACGCTCATTTGAGAGCAGCGTGAGGACCTCTCGATTGAATTGCTAATGAAAAGCGTAAACGTGGAAAAAAAGAAAAAGAATATTTCTTTTTTTGAGAAGGCAAGGCTCCTGTATCGGAGCTACACAAATGTGCAAGGTCGCAAGTATGAGCAGTTCTTGGTTTCACAAAAGTATCGTCGCCAAGTATTGAAACTGGCGCATGACAAATGCGTGGGCAGGGCGTCTCGGCAAAAAGAGGACCAAGGCTAGAGTTCACCTTGAGTTTTATTGTCCAAAATGCTGGAAGGATATCGAAGACTTTGTACGCTCATGCGACACTTGCCAGAGAGTGGGGAAATTTACGGACAAGTAGAAGGAACCCGTGAAGCTTGTGCCAATTATCACAGAACCTTTTTGGCGCCTAGTATTTGATATCGTAGGGCCATTGCCAGAGTCAAGGCAAGGTTGTCGGTATATCCTGACAGCCCTGTGTAGCCACGAAATCTCCAGAAGCGATACCACTTAAGGAACTCAATTCCCCTCATGTCATGGATGCACTACTATCTATATTTGCACGCGACGGATTTCCTTCTGAAATCCAATGCGACAATGGTAGTGTCTTCACCAGCTGCCTTACCTCTACTTTTTGGATAAATGTGGAATAAAAGTAGTGCACAGCTCGATCCATCACCCGCAATCTAATCCGATAGAGCGTATGCATTCCGTTCTGAAACGGATACTGAGAGATATTTGCTACAAGCACAAAATGCGACTGGCAAGTGTTCATTTTTCCCGCTCTGTTCGTTTAGAGATCAGCTCTTCATGAGAGCACTGGTTCTAGCCCTGCAGCACTTGTGTATGGCAGGAGTGAGAACACCATTGCGAATGCTACGTGATTCCGGGGACCCTAATGTAATGAGGACCCTAACGTAGTTGCGTATGTTCTAGACCTCCTTCAAAGGCTTGGGAAAACGAAAGACCCGTGGACAGTCACAGGAAGGCTGCACAAATGTTGTCGAGGGAGTACATCGACAAATCGGCAAATAAACGCACCTTTGAAGTGGGTAGTCAGGTAATGCTGCTGCGGCCGTCCAAAAAGAACAAGCTTCAGGTTCATTGGTAAGCGCCCGCAAAAGCAATATATTATTGATGCTTTTTGATACCAATTATGAAGTGAAATTAGGAAGGCGACTGAACAAAAGTTACCACAGTAGCTTGATGAAACCATACGGTCTACGTTAAGTGGTCGTAAATCAGCTTTTTAATGCTTCAGAGGAAGAGGGAGCAGAAATTTTGACCTCTAGTGATGTAATCGAAAGGGATCGGTGGTAATCTTGGAGCAGTTGAACCTAGGGCGTAGGTTAAGGGGAGTCCAGAAAGAGGACCTGAGAATGATTGTTTCCGAGTTTAAATACGAGTTTTCAGACCGTCCCGGAAACACGATGGTGATTGAACACAATATTGAGCTATCTTGTGAGGAGCCGATCCGTAGCAAGCCGTACCGATGTTCCCCTGTGCAAAAGCAGATCATAAAAGACGAGATGAATAAAATGCTGGAGTTGAAAGTCATAGTATTGGGCGAGAGTGACTATACATCCCCTCTAATATTGGTTGAAGTTCCGGGAAAAGATCCGAGGCCATGCATCGATTATAGGTGTCTTAACGCCAGAACTCGAGAGAAAACTTACCTTATACCAAACCTAGAGGGGAGGTTAGAAACTGTGTCAAGCTATATTTCCACGTTTGACCTCGTGCAAGGGTATTGGCAAGTCCACCTTACGGAACGCACTAGCCGCTATGCCACGTTCGTTTTTCCATTCGGAACGTATCGTTCACATAAGCTGAGCTTTTGATTGAAAACTGCGCCCTTTTGTTTTTCAGACTTAATGGACCACGTTCTTAATAGCTTCTTTCAGTTCGCTCTGCCGTATCTTGACGATGTCGCCATTTTCTCGAACCACTGGGAAGAACATGTCGAGCATTAACGCGTCGTGCTGAACAGGTTGAAAGAAGCTGGTCTTACCGTGAAATCTACTAAATGTCACCTAGGGTGCGGCGAGGTGTCTTACCTGGGACACGTTGTGGGGCGGGGCTGGCGTAGACCTTGAGAAATAAAGGTAGCCGCCGTCGTGAACTTTCCACGACCAACCACAAAATCTGAGATAAGAGCATTCATGGGCCTAGCTGGATACTATCAGCATTACGTGCAAAACTATTCTAGCACAGCCAGCCCTCTAACTGAGGCACTTCCAAAGTCCGAGCTGGTTAAAGTAGTATGGGTCTCAGAAAAAGAGAATGCGTTTCGCAAGCTGAAACAGGCCCTAAGCGAAAAGCCCGTTCTCCTGGCACCCGATTTCTCTAAGGGATTTGTCATTCGATGCGACGCGAGTGATTGCGGCGTGGGAGCTATATTGTGCCAGGAAGACAGTGCTGGTAACGAAATGCCAGTTATGTTATAGTTAGTTATAAGTTATGGCTAGTTATAATATGGGCCTGTACTTTACATGAGAAACACTCAAGATCCCAGAAATACGAGTTTCAGTTTTCCGAACATTGCGAGAGTAATAGTTTGAATAGAAGAAAGTGGACATCAAAGATGCAGAAAGAAATAGCGTATTTCCCGAACTACACGTGTTCCTGGCTCCTTGTAGATTGTAAGCAAACGATCACAACTTTGTGGCACTTCTTATGGGCCGGTTCTATATTCCGAGGCAGCTGTATCCTATTTGTCGTATCTTATTAACTGTATTATCAATACAGTTAACTGTATTGATAACGTGAACTCTTCCGTTAGCATTTTTATTGCACTACTTAAGAGGCGCGTCAACCTTAGCCTACGCTATGACTTATATAGTTTTGTTATTGTTTACAGCCCCATGAGGACCGTAACCATCTAAGAATAGCAGCTATAGCCAATATAGGCCCTAACCTCTTAAAGTGACACTAAAAGCAAATAACAATTTACACCAGAGAAAAAGATGAATATTTGAGAACGTCTAAAACGTCATTATTATAAACAGAAGTACTATACTTATTGACCAGTTAAAAACGTACGACAACATACGCGCCACGTGGGGAAAATTTCGAAACAATCCTTATGACGTCAAATGGTCAGACTGCAATTAACCGTCAGTAAACAAACCAGTTGTAATAAAACAGAACCTCCAGTGCATTATAACACGTATTAAAATGCTGCTTCTCCGTTTATGCTTGATTGATAGAGAAAACAACCATTTGGCGTTATAATGAATGATGGCGCCGCGATTTTCTCAAAAAATTCGTTTGTGGCTGATTAGGCTGGATAGGTCATGCCATCTAGCGAGACCCACTTGAACCAGGCAAGAACAAAGTTTTTATTGATTGATTGATATGTGGGGTTTAACGTCCCAAAACCACTACATGATTATGAGAGACGCCGTAGTGGAGGGCTCCGGAAATTTAGACCACCTGGGGTTCTTTAACGTGCACCCAAATCTGAGCACACGGGCCTACAACATTTCCGCCTCCATCGGAAATGCAGCCGCCGCAGCCGGGATTCGAACCCGCGCCCTGCGGGTCAGCAGCCGAGTGCCTTAGCCACTAGACCACCACGGCGGGGCAAAGTTTTTATAGCAGAAACCATGCGTACTTCTTCTGGTGTCGCAGCGAAGTACTTGTGATTGAGTCGCCTTCTAAATATTTTTACCCCTCAAGAACGGTAGGGAAATAAATTGTCCATGACTGAGGTTGCCCAAAGCATCACAAGATGTTGACATCATTACCAGTAACACTGCATAATGGTGCCTAAATATATTCTAGGCACTGTACCTGATTCCTAATACCCCTTGCACATGTCGGCGGCCACACAGTACAGGCGGGCAACGTTAGGCAAGGCAACTGCTACGTCAGAGAGGCCCGCTTTCAGGCAAGTGGCTTGAAGTGCGCTAACACCATGCGGACCAATAAGACTGGGTTTTATTAGAAATTTTATTAGACTTCTTGATATTGGCCTTTGGTGTCCTTTAAAGACAGTTACTTTTTTGAACAAAAGACTACAAAAGGACTTTATTCGTACAACTAAGAGAAGCATGAAGCCGTTAACGTAAGTACAAATTTATCAGTTTACTACGCTTAAGCTCACATGAAGCATTAGGCATTGCGTACGTTGCCTTGAAAATGCACTTGGGCTTACACCACCATTACGGAGTTGCTTTTCGCAAGTACATATTGACTAAAACTCACAATCACTAATAGATATCAAATGAACGTAGAGAAAATCAAGTTCGTATGCACCCGCCAAGGTGAATGTAGCGAGTGGAGAGAAGTTGCACAGTGACTCCTGTCATTTAAAAATAGCGGCCTCTCACGGTGCTCTGAGCTCAGCAGAGCTTTCGATGTTTTCGCTGCATGGATAAAGAAGCTCGACCGTCTATGTTATTTTGGTAGCATGCACTCTAACGTTTTTCAAGTCGTACAACGACCCCAGAGCATGACAGAAGGCGATGCATGTTTACGCTCAACAGGTTTCATTCCCTAAGCAGCTTACCGTTTTTTTTTTCTAAGCTCGTATAATGACCGATTGCAACCGATTTTCGCTTGAATAATCCTGACAGCGTTCGCATCGTGTCACAAGATGTCATCTTTTTTGTATCGTCTATATTATTCCCCGTCGCTAACCACTCACGCGCGCTTGATGACATGGTGGTACACTGATATATTGGAGCAGAAAGGCAAAGAGATATCTTTAGGTGAGCAAGAATACTTATCATCAAATATTAGTACTTCATTGCCGACATCGAAAGAATGCACTGTCAGTTGCCGTTCTTCCCTTCCTATCTCAGTGTCACTATCAGACGCACCACGCTAATTAGAAACGCAGAAGAAGTCTGCAGGAGCCTGTGAAAACACGTACACATTTAGAGCGACAATGCGTGAAAAGTTGAGCCTACAGGTATGCCGGAGCAAACCGGTTGCTTCCTGGCTATTTACAGCAAGCTAGAAAGGAAATAAATAAAAAAACATGCATGGAGTATACTCTCGAAGCGTTACACGTGTAGAGATGACAGCCATCGACGCTCGTGAAACGTAGAATTCAAGTAAACAGCAGGGCTTCAGTTTAAGTAGCTTGAAGAAATAACAATAAGGGAGGACGACGGCACCGCCAACGCTGTATTGCTTAAGCGGCTCAGTGGGAGTAAAGTAAAATAAACTGGAAGTAGAAGACGTGCCTTGCGAGAGTACCAGCCGCCGTTGACGACAACGCACGCGCACCCACTCCTCGGGAGGCCTCTCGACGCGCACCACCAGTGAATGCAAAGAGGGGGCCCCTGTCTGCGATCGCTGAGGCAGGAAGTCTCTGAACAACAGCCTGCACGCGCATACGTGCCTAAAATGATGCAGCCGAACTTCCCCGCCACCGCACCGTCGTTCGTCGGGGCATGGAGTACACGCCTCTAAAAACGAGCTTCCCCGAAAGCTCCTTAGCACATCGTTTTTCCCTGAGTACCTTTTATGAGAGCTCAACCATGGCGTTTCCCTCAAAGATTTGTTGTTGTTTTCGCAACTGTTTATTGGTCCTATCTTTATCTCAAAATGTTATTTCTATTTCCGTGACTCGCTTCCGTATTGCGCTTGTGTGTACGTATTCACATAAGCAGCTCGTACAGTCACTCTCCTCGAGCGGAATGCGAAGTGACCGTCTGGGTTCACTGACCTCCAATTCAAAGCGTAAGGCGTCTCCCTCGTCGTGCGCCCCACGTCGTATTCATTGAGATTCGACAGAATCTCGACCATATACTTTTGACACGTTGGGAATAAAGGCCCGGGTTATTCTCGGGATTGCTGCGTGTGCGCATACGAATAAGCCGTGAAGGAGGATATCCGAAAGTCGTATAGAGTGCTTGAAATACTTGTTTTTTTATCGTAACCAAGCAACACTCCAAGCTGTCAACTTTGTTTCTGTTATTTACTACACCGAAGTGTTTTCTGCCGAAGTCCAGCAAGACTCTAGTGACGTATTTCCGTCACGGACAGGAAGTTGTAAAATTAACGCCACCAAATGAGAGACAAAAAAAAGAACACCAGAAAGTTCCCCCACCTGGCTCCGAAACTGCCAACTCGAGAGACGACAAAATGCACCCAGTGTCTTACCGACTCAACTACCGAGATAGTTATTTAGGCTACTGAAATAAAAATGCAGCTATTTCAGCGAAGTGGAGTGGAGCCACCGTCTGTAAGTGCTCAAGAGAAGCACTGGGGCATGACGCAGTTAAAGCGTGCCGTCCGAGGTTGTGCGCTGGCATGCAGTCTCGGACAAGTAATGAACAATATTATCATCACGTTATTTCATCATCCAGAGACGTCATCACCGAGCGAACATCGGAGCGTCACGGACACTGTCATCTTCTTTGTCTTTCGCTGTTACGCGTGACAGCTCGTTGCTGTAGTCGTGCATAGTCCACATGCACCAATGGTGTTTCGCGCGGACTAATATTTAGAGTCTGATAGCGACCGATTATTCAATAAAACTGCTGCAGTATAAGCAGTGCAAAAAGGTGAAGATGTCTACGGGCGAATGACGTGACTCGGGGGAGCAGAAATAACGCCAAAAGACGTGGAAGGACTGAAAGCTGGTACGGTTGGTGACAGTACTTAAACATATTTCAACTCATCGCACGACTACGCGGACACAAGAGAAGAAGAGACAAATTGCAACTAAAGGGAATAACAACTAAATTTTTATTGGAAAAACATGAAAGAAAAAAGAACACTTCAACCTTCACACCTATGTGACCATACTAAAACAAGAAAATCGGTGGCTGCATTTCCGATGGAGGCGAAACTGTTGTAGGCCCGTGTGCTCAGATTTAGAAGCACGTTAAAGAACCCAAGTTGGTCGAAATTTCTGGAGCCTCCATTACGGCGTCTCTCATAATCATATGGTGGTTTTGGGACGTTGAACCCCACACATCAATTAATCAAAAACAAGAAAATGGCAGGCCAGTTGACATCTTGAACAAAAAAGAAAACCTGGAACACCTAACGTGCACTCTCTAACAGCCCTTAGAAAAGACGCCTGTGATCCTACAAGCTAATCTTAACGCAGCTACTTGTTTGGCCTATCCATACACGACCACAGGAAAATGGCAAAAGATACACAATGTCCTTCCCACACTGTACAGAAGTAGTTACGTGTCAGACCCCGAAGCTTTTTTGACGCGCACTGCTTAAGCTGTGTCTGACAAGGCTAACAGACGCAGACTTTAGAGACCCTAGCCTCCGACAAACTGTTCGCAAGTTGAACAAGCTAGCTAAGATAGACGCAGACAGTGTCACTACTCATTCAGTTCCAGAGCAAAGGGAAGTTTCAGCAGTACTTCCGTACATACACAGATTATCCCAAAATCTGAAGAATGTTGCTAGCCGGTTTAAAGTAAGTGTAGTTTTTTCGTTGCCCAATAAGTAGAATAAGATTTGCGGGATGGTTGAAAGAAAACTTTAGCGCTATCTAAAGAAGTACGTGTACCAAAAGAACGCTGCGGGGTCAGATACGTAACTCTTTTGGCACATTGCAGGAAGGGTATCGTGCATCTTTTGCCATCTTTCTGTGGTCGTGTATAGGCCAGACAAGTAGGTGCATTAACATTATGTTGTCGAAACACAGGCGTTCTTTGCAAGGGAATATACACTGATATGCATCGCAACATGTTGCACAGTGCCATGGCGCACATATTTTTTACGAAGCTAAAGCTCTATCGACACACAAAGATCCAATCGCATGATAAATAATTCGAGAAAACAATATACAGGAGGGGTGCAAGCAATGCACCGACGTGCCTTCCGTAGCCCTACATGATAGTGAGGTTAGGTGATTACATAGCATGATATCTTAACTTTGATGCAGTTAGAAAGTACGCGTGGGGTGTATAATGATAGTTCGTTTGTTCGAGATGTCAGCTGACCTGCCCTTTTATTGCGTTAGTGTAATCTCAAGGGTGTGAAGGTTCAAGTGTTTCTTTTTTAGATGTGAAGCAGCTCTTTGACTGACATGTGGAACGCCATACGTACGTGCATCCGCACGAACGCGCCGCAACGCGTTCCCCTCGCTGCAGGTGCTGGAGCGGTTCCAAGTAGGTCACCCCGCAATAGCGCGTTGGCGTCGCACTCTCCTCGCAGTGCGCGCTGACGCCACTCCCCCTTTGCCCGCCGTGCGCTTAGTGCAGCGCCCGCAGCTACTACCTCGTCCGTTTGTCCCCAACATCCACTGCTACCACCGATAGCTACCACGCCGGCTCGCCGGTTCACGCGTAATAAACCTGACACGTGCCTAACGTACACGTTCAAACATGTCACGTGTCACGTGTCACATGTCACGTGTCACAAGACCCAGCCCGCCATCGCTTCAAACGTATCTTCCAGCGCTTACCACAGCCCCCACGTTAGTACCATTCAACCCGTGCGCAACGCTGGTGCTTCCAATCCCATAAGAGTTTCCTTTGGGAAGATGGTTGAATTTTCGTTCATGCTTTTCAATAAATGTTCAGTCAGGTCGGGGAACTCACTCATGATTCGACTCACTCAAACTCAGTCAGACTCAGATCAAGCCGTGAGTCTGAGTGAGCCAGAATGTGTATATGTTGTTGAGTCTGAATAAAGTGAGTCCGGTGAAGAAAATATTCGCGTGTGTGAGTCTTAGTGAGTTTGGCTTGGATAAATTTAGGTGAGTGTGAATCAGTGTGAGTCCAAAGGGCAAGATATTTTTTGAAAAAGTCGGAGTGACTTCCACCTTATTTTTGCCGACCTTATTGTTCTTCCTACTCATCTTCGGCATTACTATAAGCTAACCTAGAATCACATTTACAGCCTTGTCTTCTCCCACTTATTCTAAGGCAGCGCTGTTCATAGACTATATTTCAGTATTTATTGATCAGAGGCGCGAATCACTTTCGATGTAAAGGGCGCCTTGACCCTCCCCTCCCTCAATTTTTCCAGGGAAGTTTTTGATAAATATCTCATGTTGTCATCTTTTCCAAGAATAATTATCTTACTGGTTAGCGAGCACTTACAACTGTTATTCGAAGGTACTATTTCAAACTCCGCCAAGGCGAGCACTGTTTACGTGAGATATTGGTGTTAACGAGCATTGCCACCATTGTCTAAAAAGATATTTTTAAGCTAATGGACTCATGTTTCGACTCACTCGGACTCCCTCAGACCCAATTGATTGATTTGTGGGGTTTAACGTCTCAAAACCATCATATGATTGAAAGAGACGCCTAAATGGAGGGCTCCAGAAATTTTGACCCCCTGGGGTTTTTTAACGTGCCCCCAAATCTGAGCAAACGGGTGTACAACATTTCCGCCTCCATCGGAAATGCAGCCGCCGCTGCCGGGATTTGATCACGCGACCTGCGGGTCAGCAGCCGAGTATCTTAGCCACTAGACCACCGCGACGAGGCGACTCCCTGGGAGTGAGACTGAGCCGTCAGTCTGAGTCAGAGTGAGTGCTTGTGAGTAACGTTTTGGTGAGTTTGAGTCCAAGTGAGTCTGGTTGAAGAAAATTTTCGTGAGTGCGCGTCCAAGTGAGTCCGTCTGAGAAAAAGTTTCGTTAGCCTGAGCTAGCGATTCCAAAAGAACAAAATATATTTAATGAGCGAGTCTGAGCAAGTTCCACAAGTTTTACCGACCTATGGTTGCGAGTCAGCGCTGCGGTTTGTCCCTTCTTCTCTTGTGTCCACGTAGTAGTGCGCTGAGTTTAAATATGTTTAAGAACGCGAAACGCCTCCACGCATTCACGGCTCAAGCTACGAACCTCTGCCTTCTGCCTTGCTGGAGCACAGTTTACGTGAGCGCTTGTGTAGGTTTCAGGAGCGCACATCGTGCTGTTTATGTCCATAACTGATGATCGTTGAAGACGCGCATATTGAGTGGCAGTGTTTAGTGTGTGGTTCTTGATGTCATCTTTGCACATGATTGATGATACGCTGCGTTCCGGTATATGCTAAAAACATAAGTTACGACAGCGGTTAAATGATAAGGGAAGATATTCGTCGCCAAGGAGACGTGCCAATAGGCGTCAACTTGGCTCTGTCAACGTCAAATGGTGCTGTAGCTACGATATGCCAATGTAAATTCTATGAGGTCTGATATATCACCAAAGAACAATAACTATTTGTATGAAGACACGTTTAACTTTCGTGTTATACCATTTCCTATGACGGAGACATCAGCCATGTTTTTGTACATCTTTCTTCGAGTGCCAGAAGAATTTATTCTCAAGTGCAATCAGAAAGAGACCAATATACGTATATACCAAGATAGATAGATAGATAGATAGATAGATAGATAGATAGATAGATAGATAGATAGATAGATAGATAGATAGATAGATAGATAGATAGATAGATAGATAGATAGATAGATAGATAGATAGATAGATAGATAGATAGATACGCTCAAAGTCGCCGAGGTTCGCTAAGAAATGCTTCGCATTTATTAATTGCTACTACGACTCGCAGTAACTGTCTGACTTCAAAATAACCGTAGTAGAAATTTCCAGCGACAAAGTATAAAGCACCAGCAAGTTGCCAAAGTGAGTTTGAACGATGGCATGGGCTGGCTGTGTGGGCATCCCCCAAACGACAGTTACGACGGATGCCGCATGGCGACACCACCATCTGTGAAAGTGGCGAATTCCAAACGGCAAACCCCATCCGCAACGCTCACCAATATTGCTCAAGTTTCAGCGTTCATACTTGAGCGATTGTCAATAAAAAGCAATTATTGCGCATATCTTAGGCACCGTAACAGCACGTCAATATTTTCAATGTGTGGCATAATACTAGAAAAGGCATACCTAATTAATTCTAAGGACCATAGCGTTTATCACGCTGCGCTGACAATGCAATGCGACGCCCAAAAAGGCAACCATTTCCAACGCTTGGCTAAGACGACAAGGTGGTGGCACCTGCCCATCGCTTTGCGTACTACACCTTATCACTTCCGAGACAGGCGACTGCACGCCTTTCTTTGTTTTCGAAGATAAGTGCCAGATAGCGCTCGTTCCTAACGCACCTTGATTCGCTCTTTCACCTTCGCTGCACGGAGCGAGACTCTCTAACGCAGCGCTTGCAGAATACAATTCACTGATTTTTCTCGCGCAGAACGTCAAATAAACGTGTTGTTCATTCTCTCCAGACCCAAGACTATCGTCTTCCGACGACGTTTGCAGTGAAATTTGCAAATACGGGGCCACTATTTTTTAAGCACTACTTCGGTGACTGCTACAAGCACACTTGCAGGGTACTCACGACACTCTAAATCATCATAATGTTGGTGCAGGCATTCAGCTATACCATCCTTCGTCATTCTTCTGGGAAGGGTGGTATCCACTACACACCTGCAAGAAACTAAACGCTATTTTTTGATACTCCGACTGATGACGTTGAAGAACTATGCCTAAAGCTTTTGTAATGCATTAGATCGCTTGACGATCTACTCACTACACAATTCGCATTGTGTGAAGCCTGGCTGTTCGTTAGCTGTTCTAAACGCTTTATTACACACATTATTGTGATTACTTTTCCAACAATATGCCTGTCTAGGTTCAGTTACCCACGAAGAAGCAGGCGACGGCGCAGCTCAGAAGTGAATGACTGACACGTGGTCAGAAGCTTTGGAAAGGTCTACCTGCAGCAAAGCAAGCTGTTCTTGACAATTGTAGCAATACTGAAGAAGTGTTTGAGCGATGCGTATGCTTGTTTGTACAGAGCGTCCCCTAACTTAACATGTCTGGTGAGAACCAATGAGTACTGACATCCCTAACTATAACCAATTTATGTTTAGCAAAAATTTTGTAGTGAACATATGACAAAGCAATTGGCCTGTAGCCTTCAATAGAACAAAGTTTTTTTTTCTATTAAATGTATATATTGAGAGGTTGGTGCCAATGCGTGGTGCCGGCTACTACTCCTCTCTTACACAGAAGTCGACATCACCTATTGGGTAGCATAGTTGTGAAGTTTATCCTTGCCAGTACTTTTCGGAATCACAATGATATGGCTTTTGCAGAAGAACTGCGAGAGAGTATTTATGTCGTAACTTTTCCTAGATATGTCCAGCAGAATATAACTGAGAGTCGTTTTAAATTATTTGTGAAGCTCAGCGGCAATCCGATCAAAGCCAGGGGTTTTTGACAAAGGTAGTATTGACCTGCTCAATTTTCTGTAACGCAATAAGACCACTGATGAAATCACAATCATTTTCTTTCAATGTACTTAACAGATAAACCTAATTTGCTTTGCTTTCGTAACCATAGTCACCATAAAGAGCACTAAACAAAAGGTCGTATTACCTTTCGAGTGAAAAAATAACGTCTCTTGTATCTGCTAGAAGAGCATCGTTAGAGCGCAGATCTGGAATGAACTTGGACTTTGCGTGATACTGCTCATCAATTGAAGCTGGGCGTGGAGATTGCTCAGTATTCACAGTCCTGCTGATACTAGATCGAACACGCACACCTTTGTAGCAAGTAGCGCCATAATTCTGTTGCTCGCACCTAATGTTTTCAATTTCATCGTTATATGTTCCTGGGTTTTCGCATTCAGTCTCGTAAAGCTTACAGAAGCTTCTAAACAATGTCTTTCTCTCGTTCTTTTGATAGTACGATTTGACAAATCAGATCCCCATGGCTATTGCATGAACCTCTTGAAAAAAGCAAATAGATTCAATCCTTTAGAAAAAAAGTGTCACCTCTTCGTTTATTCTATCACTTAAATCCTGATTGCTTAGAAAGTTTGAGTTCATTTTCCAAAGTGCCCATTGTGGTCGGAAGTGAATTTGACGGTTTGCGCCAATTTTTGCGAAATCACCGCAGTTATTCGGCAATAATACTGGCTTAGTGCAGCCAACAGTTTCCGAGAAATAAGTGATCAAATTACGAAAATTTGAGTAAGGTGAATAGAACAACTTACCTGAAGTGGAGTATATGCAGTTACTTGTCCCAATGTAGCAATGTAAATCAGTCCTGCATTATCTACAATACCAGTAAAACCTTCGCCATTACTGTCTCGGTGACTACTATGATTGCGGCGATCACTAGGACCACATGCACAATTAAAGTCGTCCATTTAAACAGTGAAATCTTCACAGTCTACTATACTAGACATATCATAAAATAACTGAACCCACTCTGATACTCCATTAAATACATAGAAGTTTATAATTCGCCACGGCACTTCACGTAACACGACATCACAGCAAATGTACCAGCCTTCGGTGTCAACATCGGTACTAATTACTGAACAGGATATACTCCTTCTAGGGAACAACCAGCAACCCCCAGACAGGCCTATTGCATGCAAAAGGCCAACGTTATAACCTTACAGGAAGGGCGGCCTTACCAGTGTCTTCATCACTCTCAATCTTTGTCTCCTAGATGGCAACAAAGTCGAGTCGTTTTCTTTTAAAAAAGCCTTCTGGAGCATGAAAATGTAGGCTCTGTTGCGCTAGAAGGTATTAAGCATCGTTACAATGACTGTTCAACACAGCTAACTAACCTGTCAAAGCTGGTGTACGTTCGCTCTTCTGTAGAACAAGGCTCTCCAATGTTTCCACTGCTGTTTGCACTTTATCTTCAACCGCTATGTCTGAACGCCATACGATCGAGTAGTATTCGCGGCTCAAATATATTTGGCAATTAGGTTTATTTATTTATTTATTAGAATACCCTCAGGGCCCGTAGGGCATTACAGAGGGGGTGGGTACAACATATATAACACACAAGAAAAAAGACAAAATAAAGAAACAAGTATCAGATGCGCAAATCAGGAAGGCAACATAAGTCAACTAAAAATGTATAAGAATTCAAGCACATACAAGACAAAGATAGATAATGGAAACTGCGTATATTTACAAACATTGCTGAGAAATTGCAGTCTTGAATAACAAAGGGTCTGTTATTGATACAACGGAAGAGGGAAGGTGGTTCCAATCGGCGGCTGTTTTTGGTAAGAAGGCTGCTGAAAAGAATTTGGTGCGGCAAAACGGAATGGCAACCTTATGCTGATGATCAATGCGCGATGAGTGGTATGACGGTTGTGAAATGAGGTCTCGCTTCATTGATGGATTGTGAAAAAATATCTTATGAAAAAAATGCAGTCGCGCCAGTTTCCTCCGGACAGTTAAATTGGGTAGGTCAAGGTTAGATTTCATTTCTGATATGCTAGCAGTACGGGAATAATTAGAACAAATGAACCGAACTGAGTGGTTCTGAACAGATTCTAACGCGTTAATTAAATTTTGCTGCACGGGATCCCATATAGCGGACGCGTACTCAAGCTTTGGGCGAATTAGTGATCGGTATAATAGAATTTTGAGGGACAGCGGAGCGCGAGAAAAGTTGCGGCGTAAGTATCCTAGCGTTCGGTTAGCGTTATTACAGATGTAGGTAACATGCGTGTGCCAAGATAGATTGTTGGTAATGTAAACGCCGAGGTACTTATATGAAGAGACATGCTGGAGGGGAACGGCGTTAATTCTGTAGGTACAGGTTAATGTATTAGCTTCTGCAGAACACTTAGCTTTTTTTTGTTCCGTTAAACGAAGGCTTGAGAATGTGTTATCTACAATAGGTAAAATCCGCATTGTATCAGGTGCTCGTTTATATTTATCTAAAAGTTTAGGATTATTGTATGGATCATAAGGTATTACGCCAAACAAGTCTGCAGGAAGCAATTGGGCTCGTGTTCCACCAATACGAGTCTCATAGGTGCACCACCAGATGCGTACAGATTCATAGCGCGTTACTGTAAAGAGCGCGTTTCTAAGCTTCAATAACAGGCACAGACTTTCGTTTCATATTGCCTTTCTATTCTTTGGAGAGCTGAAGATTGTAATACATTTTCAGCTACAAAGCTCCACCATGTATTGCAACTTAATAATTGCGCTCTATCTTGCATACACAGCTTTCATCGGACTACAGCAAAGTTCGTGTGGTCTTCCACTATTGAACCAATGAGACAGGACAATCTATTCAAGCCAGTAAGGAAGAGAGGACTTGGACGAGTTCATTTATATTTATGACAAATAGTGTCACAGTTGCTCTTTTCTCGCTACAATTCCCATCCAGTACTTCGATCATTCTGCAAACAACATTACCTCACCTGGCTTGACTGTTCATCACACTTCTTCGTAAGCCTGTGTTTTTTAGATATTTATGCAGGAAGTTTTGATTGCTGTCTGGTTTCTCAAAGTCCAAATAAATGTTCCCTATTTTCAAATTTCTGGCGCATTTCAACCTAGTCGATCCTTCATAGTTTTTTTTTCTCGCTTTATGCGATAGTGGTTATGAAAACCGACGGTGGCAGCGGACAACTACGGCACACGTGACCAGTGTTTTGATCTCATAACAGTTTTCGCTGAAAAGATCGTCTACATTGCATGTTCACGCTCGTATGCTTTTCGTCCCACACTGTGTCGCGCTATACATTGAAAAGGTAATAGTATAATTAGCGACAATAACCTTCACGGGCAGACTGTGTCCACAGGGTGCGGTACTACGGAAATTAACCAGCAACCAACGACTCTACCACCCTTGATCTGAGGCACGTTTCCGGTAGCTTCACTTCCTATAAATGTCCGCCCACAATACAATAAAGGGCGCCGCATGGCTCGGGCACGTTCTTAATTGATGTCGGTTGCACACAGTCCAGATCTTTCTAATTTTGTTGATGCAGCACAGTACGGGCATTTTGATAGCTTTGCGGTGGTCTCAGTCAATCACAGCAGCACTGTACGGCGCTCCGCCTCAGTGATGCAGGTTTCAGCAACGATAGCTGAGCCAATCGCCATCGCCATAGCAATAAAGGACTCATCTCGTCCAAATGCTTTACAGACTCGCGTTCCACAACTAGAGGTTTCAACTCAAGCTCAATCTCACTGCAGGCAGCGGCTATTCTCTACTGCGGGAGGGCTGACATATTTCACACCATAACATGGTTTATGGCCCAAATGGGGGCCAACGTGATGTCCCGAATGCCAATGAGTTTAACTACGACGGTGCGCGAGGTACCGCTCACCGTGGCGGTGAATTCGAACGCGGGGATGCCGTAAGAGACTCACTTTCCACGGGGTCACGACCGATTATTATCTATCTTAGAGTGCTTTTCTACTTCCTCATCCCAAAATTACTAGGCTGTAATCATCAGCCTTCAGGATGCTCTAAACGGGCTCTTTCCATTCGCGAGGAAGGTTCAGTCATTTCTCGCTCACCATCGAACTGAATTGTCCTGACTGTGAAGAGGCGTATTGCTCATTACCTCGCATGCTCTGGCAATGTCCTGCGTTGAGTGAATCGAGTTTAACAAAGAAGAAGACTGGAAGGAAGCCCTAAGCAGCGGTGACCTCTCGGTTTAACTTTGGGCTGTCCTAAGGGCCCGTGAGAGAGGGAGGGCCATGGTCTGAAGGTCGCTACGTGGAAGCCGCCCACGACTGCTACGGATTCCCCCTAATACTGCCGTCATAACACAATACTTTAGGACCACAATATAGTTATTTGTCCATTTGCCTGGCGATAATGCATGGGCACGTGATGGACTCGCAGGGAATGCGGAGCAGAACGTGTGTAACGGCGGTACGGGACTTGACGTGTAATAAAGGCGACAACGTTCATTCGTGATTATTGGCACCATGTGGTCCCTCAAATCCACGTGACTCATGTAAATTAGTTATACGAAAAAACCAAGACCAGCAACAAAATATAAAGCGACAGCTTGACTTTTATTAGCGCTGCCAGGACGCATGAATAGCGTTAGTCACGAGCGTGGTATTAAACCTAACGTACTGAAGAAACTAACCAGTTTAACTGAATATTACTAGCCATGCTTCACCAGTGTTAAAAACTAAACAGGCTTCAAGAATTAGAGTAATTACTTCCTAATTAAGCTAAACTATCATAAAAAGTTACAATAAATAAGCACAAAAAACTAGAATTGTTGTGAATTAGTTACCTGTAGTCATTTTCGCTGTACATTCTTATTTATATATCGCACTTATTTTCAGCCGCTTCGATTCTTTAACAAGCTTACAGGTTCTTTGCTTACTTGTTAACCTGGTTCCTGAAGGGAACGTCCAACTACCACACTAACGCTATTCCTTATTTGTGCCAACCTACATCATTGTCTTGACGTTAACAAAAACTGCCTTAGATTATTTCTTAAAAGCTATTTTACTCTTTCTTTTCGCAAAGTCACACGCAATTCCAAAGTGCATACATATCAGCACTGATGCGCTGCATTAGAAAAGCTGCCGCAGCAATAAAGCATTCAATTAGCAAATGTTTGAATCTCAAACTTTTTCTGTTGATTCTCTGAACTCACGTGCCGTTCACGTGCAGCCTCATTATTCACGCCTCGACTCTCTTTCTCCATCTCTGTGCACATGCGCAGACGTGCATATGTGCGTGCATGTATGAGCACACGTACGTAAAGGTGTAGTTTCCTGCACATTACTGGAGCCTTTCGCGTGGAGCAGCATCTAATATGCGCAATCTCGAAATGTCATTTGATAGCAATAGCATAGATTAAAACGAGTGACGAGAATAAGCAAAAAAAAAGTTCGAGCTTCCACACTAAAAATTACTAGAGGACGCAAGGAGTCTCAGAGTCAGCGGGAAGATAAAAAGAGAAGTGAAAACGACGAGAAAAACCGCGCGACGTGGACTGGAAGGAATCACAAAAAATAAAGGTGAGATAATACGCGTCTTCTAACTTTTGCCGTTCTTTCAAAAAAAGCCACTGGAGCTGGGAATATTTTTAAAGCGCTAATGACAGCACTCCCTCGCAGGTCCCAGTACACAAGAGCTGGAGTGTCGGGCCAGCTACTGCGCTCTCATGAAAATTAATGTTAGTTTTCGCAGGCTCCTTCCGGAAATGAAGTGCCGAGACGGAAGAGATTATGCACGCGATGCGCGCACTGCTTGCTTTAATTTCCGCTTCTCGTTCCGTGTAACAGACTGGTCAGCGAGCGCACGATGGATGAGCTCGAGAAGTGCCAATTCGCCTCTCGTGTATACTCCTCGCCTGACGCTTCAGCGCCAAGACTCGGCACCGTGAAGTGTTTGAGAGGTAAGCCTACATCAAGATAGCGTGAGCTGCATTTTCACAGCAAAATTTTACAAGATGTCAGCTGATAAAGGTCAATAAACATTCTACTGCATTTACACAATTTCAGTGCGGTGTGAGTAAAGATCAACGTAGAAAGGTAAATAAAAAAGAAAAACCAGGATGAGTTCCGACTTTCATTCTGGTCGGTTCAGTTATAAACAACTCGTCGAGAGTGATTCGCAAGAATAAGGTTTGAAAGCGGAAACAAGCGTTTATCGACTAAAGAACAATTTTGGAAATAAAACAGCATTTTTACACACCTACTGAGGAAATTCAATGACCGATTTGTCTAACTTGAGGGATTTCATAGTTTGAGGTATTATAGAATTGGTACGTTTTCCAAAAAATGCTCGATATTAGCTGTTCCCAAAGATGAACTTGCAATGAAAACGAACTCTAAGGGTATTCTTCTTCTTCTTCGGTTTTTACTCACTATTATTTTCTGAGATTTTTTATAATTTTCTCACTAGTAATATATGAATTTCTTACATATGATGTATTATCCGATTGAATGCAGAAGCTGAGCATGAAAATAGTGACTAACAGATTGCCTTCTCTGAAAAATACCGCTAGTCTTGTGCGGAAAATTTGGCACCAGCACAGCTAAATCTGAAAGAACGGCCTTTCAGAGCCTTTTTTAACACTCTTTTGGGTGACTGCGGCAAGCACACTAACAGGGTACCAACTACACCATATATCATTATTATTTTTGTGCAGTAAGCAGGTATTCACTAAGCCTTCTTTCATCATTCTTCGCAGACGCGTTGTATAGCCGCTTCGCACTTGCAAGAGATTTAGTGCTATTATGTATGCTTTGGCTGATGACAAAGAATTATGGCTGAAGCTTTTATAATGTGTGGGAGCATTCGACGACCCACCAGTTACGCAATTGGCATTGTGAGATGCCTCGCTGCTCATTTTCTCTTCTAAACGCTTCATCACACACACTAATGCTCTTTCTTTCCCGACATGATGCATGAATGAATATTTCCTCTCTATCACAAGAAAAGATGTGCATTATGATGTATATAGATATTCTATTTCCGGCCTGCTTTACCGCTCGCTACATATTGGACTGTCTGGTCACGACGTGTTTGTACGTGTGATGAAAGGGCCTATTTCCCACATAACCCAACCAACTTTCTAAAAAAAGTACACACAGAAACAATACGTGTAAAAGCTTGGTTAAACACCCGAGGCATCTTTGTAATCTCAAGTAATTGCCGCCTCTGCGAAGTTCTATGATGATTGATATGTGGAGTTTAACGTCCCAGAATCGCCATTTGATTATGAGAGACGCCGTAGTTTCAAGGCTCTGGAAATTTCGACCACCTGTGGTTCATTAACGTGCATTCAAATCTGAACACACGGGCCTGCGGCATTTTTGCCTCCATCAAAAATGCCAAGTACTTTATCCGCAGTCGAGTACCTTATTCACTAAACCACCACGGCAGGGCTCTCTTAGAAGGTCTAGAAAGAGTAGAACATGGTTTCACCAGTTGTGAGGACGCAATCCTTTTGTTGGTGTATTCTGCAGAGAGATATTAAAAACAACTGGATTTGAATTGTCATACCGTGAGTTATCTCGCACCACCCTTATACAACGATGTGCCAGTGGACGTGCTCTTGCTAATGAGCAAGAGCACGTCCACGTTTATGGAAACTCGCATGTTAAACAGGCATAAAGAACCAATGGTGTCTTGGTAATTGCATTTTGTACATATGACTGTGCAGCTAAAATACATAACTGCAGTTTCAATTGTACTACTACCAAAAGCTCATGAAGTACACTGCTGAAATACCCCTTTATACAAAGTGTTGTATGGGATTGTTTCGTAATGCCTATCGTACAGTTCAAGAAGTCTGAAGTATTTTGTACGCTATGCATATACGTAAACAGATTTCGTATGAAATACCACGTAGAGAAAACATTGGCGTGGCTTTGTGGGAGAATACTGCATTGGCACGCAGGGTACCCGGGCTCAATTACCTTTGTGTCTTTGGTGAATTTTATTTTCTAATTAGTATTCGTGTTTTGTGTTATAGTGGTCACGGAAACTGCTGGTGGACAACTACACGCACGCGAACTTTGTTTTTATCTCATGACACCTTTCACTGTAAAATAAAGTAGCATATTACTTAGTTCTTGCAATCAGAAGTTGGCAGATTTTCAAACTTCTTATCGCTGGCCATCACAGAAGCGCAGTGTTCATTTTCGTCATGCAGCGTACATTCATGGCCGTTTTAACGACGCCCTGATTGGCCCACTTGGGAGCCAACGTTATGTCCCCAACGCCAACGAAATTTTCCACAATTGTGCGCAATGTACCGCTCACCGTGGCGGCACCTCGTGCACCATCACTGCATATGCACCAACACTGCATATGCACAGGCATTCATTATCTCAACGATGTAAAGTTCAATTGTACGTTAATGTTTGTGCGTACATTGCGCTGTACGCGAAGGAGAGGTTGGGTAGGCGTGCATTTTATTTTAGAGCATCCTTTTAGTTTCTGCCAGTTCGCGGGTGCGCTGCTAGCGGTAGGGTTTGAAAGAACTTATAGAAAAGTCACAGCTTTGCCGCAAAGACTAAGTTGTGAACGCGATAGCAACCAATTGGAAGGTCACGCGCAGAATGGCAAGAAGATCAAATGTCTCCCACATTTTTCAAGCACAAATTGCGCACGAAAAGTACTCATAGGTATATATGAACGCGAATAAGCATTTCAGTTGTTACTTAGCTTTGTCTGAAAAGCACACCCTTTTCGCAAACGGAGGCTAAGCAACAATTGCAGTCACCTTTGTTCGCCCGTTAACTACAACAGAATCATTGCGGTGGTATCCCAAGGCGAGTAAAGGCGTACGATCCTCCCCACCGCGAGAAAAAAACTTGCGAGCGAGTGTCCAACCCCTCCTCTCCGCGGGGCAATGTACGCGTGAGAGATGAAAGCGCGCACTGCTGCATCATGACGATGTGGCGACGCGTGCTCAATTCGCCATCTTGATGGTAATGCTGAAAACACGATAGTCCCCCCCCCCCCCCCGAGATGCCCGTTAACAGTGGTAAGTGGTAGATATAAATGACTTGCCGTTTGAACGTTGAAGGACATGCCTCTCCACGGCGTAGTAGTTAAAGCTTCACATTCATGTTTCGGACGTCCCAAGTTCGAATCCACGCGCCGGATTCTTTTCTGGATTAGTTTTCTTTCTTTCTTATATATCGATACGTATACATATACGGTTAGATATGATCACGTCGATGCTTGTGGCGAAATCCAGCATCACTAAAACGGACAGTTGTTTGATGATCTCAACTCGCACTTAAAAACAAAAACTCGACTTTGTGTGAAGGTTGGCTTGTTTGCAGTACACTGCTACCTTACAGACAAAGCACGCTTTAAAGGAAATGATTCAATTGAAACAAAGTGAGTAAAAATTCTATGAGCACGAGAGGAAAGACTTTTACCACAAGCAGCGGCTTTTCGCAATTTATTTTTAATGCCATCATCAATGCAAGTATCTGTCCCTGTTTAAGGAAAATTAGCCATCTTAAGCTGCCCGCCAATCCTCGACAATGGCGCGATTTTTTCAAACCCTGTTAACATGCTATCATTGTGACGAATTTCAACATTTTAGGCGGAAGCTTTAGATGCCTCGTAAAACGCGAAAATGGGCCATCGGCGTCGGCATACACAAGGGTGGTGCAAAAGACCGTCATCACGTGATGAAGTGGTCATCAATAATGAGAACGTAACAGGTGATTTCACTATGTAGGATCATCAGGACAACAGGTGCTACGTCCACGTTAAATCCCAATGGGAACGCCATATGATGTGATCAGGACATAACAGGTGTTACGTCTCAGCTACACACCTATGAGAACATCATATGACGTAATCAGGACGCAACAGGTGTCCCGTTTGTTTAAAATCGTGCAGGTCACACCATATGGCGTCTTAAAGACGAACAGATCGCCAAAATATGCGACGTCTTCATGATGTTCATACGACTTTGCCTAACATTACGTCACATCATGAAGACAAACAATGAAACATCGGCTTCCTTAATGGCGGCCCAACCACGGAGGCAATGCAAAACTACGCGAGGTGCAGGAAGCTTGCAATGCTTCCGATTTCAGAGGCAATGAAAAACAGCCTCAAGCATAGATGATTTTTGGAAGGGTACGAGGAAGAAACAGAACATCGACTGAGAAAAAAAACTTCTTTGCTACTAAACTTCGAATTCAGGATTACAAGGTGCCATGAAAGTGAATAACCGTAGAGCTACACCACAAGCTTTTTTTTTCATTAGTCAGTTGGGCTCATTATGGCGACAAATATATGGCATTAGATATGAAGAAAGACGCTTGAAATATGGAAAGCTCGTTATACACCTTCCAACTTCTCTACAAGCTTTGAAATGTTCGAAACATCTATGGAAACAGGACTTCGCGTATTATCTAGTCATACATTAAAAAACATCAAAACATCTGCGTAAAACAAAAAGGTGTAACTTTCACGATAAACTAACAGAACGTGCCAGACAACTGACTGCTTCTTTAAAAAAATAGGGTTTTCTTTTCATTCATTTTCGTAGTGTAAATAGTCTTCTGGTGGATGCTCTATCGTAATGATAAAACTACCACTGGTTCTCCGTAGCTTTACTTAAAAATACCAACTAGCGAAAAACATGGCTAGAAAATCAGCATAGGTTCTGCACATGTTAGATATTTTTCTTCTGTTCCGAAAGGGAAAAAATAAACACTGCATTGTGCGCTCTGCTACAAAAAAAAAAGCTTAAACGTAAGTGAAGCATGCGTGCGTCTGCCTCCTCCATCTTATATACCCCGTGGTGTTTTCCTTTGAAATTTATGTTAGAGAAATTTGGTTTTATTTCGGACCAAGCACAGAACAAACAAAGCTTAAAATTTACGTCAACATGTGCAGGTAACAAGAAGAACAGCCCTTGTTTGCCGGACAGCGTTTTCACGAGAAATCTATTTTTAGCTCTCTTAGCTTTTTCCTACCTTTTCATTTTGGCCGATTCCAAACGGTGATACCGGGGGGCTCGGTTGAACCCAATCAACGTATTCTTTTGCATACTTCAAACTCATCTCTTTTTTTTCTGTGCCATGGTCGCACTTTTCGCTTGTCCTCTTTTTTTTTTCCTGAGTGTGCTAGCTTTAAAGCTCACCCCGACAGCACAATCCGTATGCGAGGAGAAAAATGCACCAGAACCTTTCAATGCTTTTGCTTTTCGAGCGAAACGAACCTGCTTGCGCTGTTCTTGACTGTGGGTTGCCGGTGAAAGAAAAACAGGGTCTTTCGTATTGAGGCCCCTGAAACCATTCCTCCCTCTATTATTTCCTCAAAAAAAAGCAGATTGGAGGTTAGAAAAATAAATAAGCG
Organism: Rhipicephalus microplus; assembly: GCF_043290135.1. Classification (NCBI taxonomy): domain Eukaryota; kingdom Metazoa; phylum Arthropoda; class Arachnida; order Ixodida; family Ixodidae; genus Rhipicephalus; species Rhipicephalus microplus. The sequence goes on from NC_134701.1 coordinate 197,406,304, forward strand.
AGGATGTCTGACATCAAGTGAGAAGAAGCTGATATCACTGTGGTCCCGCTGTAAAAACGCTGCACAATGACAGCTGAAAAAAGGCAGCTGTACACTGGCTTAACGCGAAAAAAAAATGAAGGATAGATTGGCACATGTTTTGATAACAAAACAAACAACTTGTCAGCATTAAAGGGAGAAACTAGGTATGATGGTTTGAAATAGCAGAGTAGTAAAATATAAAGCGCTCGTCTTTTTCTGTTCGTCGAGCGGAACGTTTGAGATTATATGAAATAAAAAAAACGTTTCTCTCGATACGAGAAACATAATTTTATAGTTCCCGCACAGCTTCGTGTTTAAAGCTAATTTTCCTGCATAAAGTAACCGTTGGAAAAGAAATAAGCAAAAGAAAAAGATTTGATCCTTGGTATGCCTTTTTCAATTATTTTAATGAATTACAGGCTTCTGTGTACACTACTGACGGATTAAAACTTGTAATCGTATTGTTTTGCAATTACGACCATTAAAAAAGACACAAACACCAGAGCTTGCGTTCGCGTTGTCTTTTTTCTCGTGCTTCAATTTTTGCGCTATTTTTTAACCTCTCTGTTGGCCCAAATCGCCCAGGCATCGACGTTAGCTATATGACCCGAATTTTAGACGCGGGAAACAACTGTACATGCAAATACTTAGCCTTACGTTCTCGATACGCCAGTACTCCTCACCGAGTCGGCAGCTGTAACTAAAGAACATGCACTCGTACAGTTATCCTCGAGTGATATAGACTTTTTTGTGCTTGTTGGACGGAGATACTGGCAAGGAAGGTGCAAAAAAACTTACCGCTCTACGCTATGTGCCTGTCATAGCGTAGAGCGGTAAGTGCAGGAACTGCATAGGACGGCGGTATGGGGAGGAGGGAAGCACGTTAAAGAAGCAAAATCTATATTCGGAAAGCGGGTTCTCGCATGTTTGATTGCCAATTGTTCATTGCCTAACATAAAAAGCACCAAAGTCGAGCATTAAAAGCAAAAGTAAGAAAATCTAGCCTCTGTAAGCAAAGGAAATTGGAAGGCAGGCGAATCCTTCCGAAATGGCATTGTCCGACTGTTATTCGGGACAGCCAGCACAGCATCGATGTCATTTCGTGTGAAAAAAAATGAACACGGAGACTGAAGTGGCGCCCCTTGTGGTCGCAGGAGAGAAAGTAGAGAGAAAGTGTGAGAGAAAGCGAGAGAGATATGGGAACGAATGCTACAGGCGGAGGCATGAAAAAGCAACTGCAATGGAGGAAGAAATACCCACATACAACAAAGAAAATTGTTTCCATTGCTTTTTGTGTGCGTTACAATAACAGAAATATGGAAGGAATGGTAGTGACAATAGCAAGCCGGAGGCAGTTCACATCGTGAGCGCTGCTTCTCGAACAACGAAAAATAGCGAAAGTTGATTCTTTTGCTCGCCTTGCTCCTAGCATGCAACGAGTGCTCACTTTCGTTGATGCTGAAACCGAAAAACCTGCGCTCACGCCCTTATATAGCAGATCATGAGAAAGAAAACAAAAATCTCGCCCTGGTGTATGGGTCCCTGCTTTCACGGCTTCGCCAGCTTTTCGAGGTCGGCGATTGAAAAGACTGTCGAGGCCCTTTACATTTTTTTTTCTTGAGCTTTAGCGCTTTCACCGGTTCTTTCGTTCAGCAGGTTTTTCGCGAAGTTTCATTTACCACTTACGGCGGCCATCAATTGCGACATCCATTTGCTCTTGCTTATTTTCATCCTTCTCTCTGTCTCTTGAACTGATTCGCGGGATCATTTCTCAGATTTTCAATGCGGGCGCATGTGTTGCGCCAGTTTGAACCGACTTGCGGCACACTGCTTTGCAGACCTTTGTGGCCGCCCCCTACACGTAGGCGAGACAGTTCGTTTTTCTTCCACAAGCAGTGTAGAGGTCGTACTCACAGTTGACGAGTAGGCTATTTTGTATTGTTACATGCCTTTTTTTATATTCTGTTTTTTCAATGGTGCTATTTATGAACAACTTTCTAAAAGGATCATTTTCTTACGCATCGGCAGCATTGAGACTACGTGGTAGGATGCATGATAGATCCATTTTTTTTAAAAACGTGGAGTCTCTAAGTGCTACAAATAAAGTTCAAACATTTATTCTTTAAATTATCGCTGTTAAGCATAGGCACTTTGAAAAGAGAACTTCGCCAACACCCCTTCGTTTTTAGTGACTAGCATATACCCGTGGTTTGGTCAGCGTTCCTGAATATTTCTGAAGCATTTATGCATATTTCTACCTATTTGTCTCACCAACAGTATGGTGACAACATATTCGCAATAAGACAGCCGAAGAAGTGTGGAATCTTACTCATAAAGTTGCGCGGTGCATAATGATAAACATTGAATAGCATTACCCGTTGCTTTGGAATGATGTGAGCAACACGGTATGCAACGTCCCTTTCTTCGAACTGTTTTTCGCCAGCTGGGAAAGCAGAACCAGAGTCAACTGGGCGATCGGCTACAAGGGTTTCTTGGCAACTATTAGACATAGACTACACAAAAACTGCTAACGGAAATAAAACAAAAACTCGCAAGGTACTTTACGCATTCACCTAATATCAATTGAAGGTGAAAAACATCGTTTATTTTTTCTTATCCGCCGATGTATTGATCCTGTTTTGACATCTTCTGAAATTTTTCGGTACCTAATGTATTCCATGGATCGGTGACAGCTCACCTGGTTCTGCGCCACCTCTGCGGCAGGTCAACCTTTGACCAAGCTACGATGTCACACAGTCACGCCACGAGGTGACGTCAAATCACGTGACGTTACATAATTTTAAGGAAGTTTGAATATCTGACGTCTCAATAGGATCACGGGATGGCGACGCCATCCCGTGATGGTTGTACTGTCACTCACGTTGTTCTCGCGGGGTGGGGTGCTGTCATCGATAGTCGATTTTCACAATTGATGACGCGTCTGAGGTCTTGGAGAAGGCCAACACAAACCACAGTACCCAAGATTCTTATATATGCTGTACAACTGAATGGGATAAAAGAAACTGGAGTCTGGAAATACTGACCTAACGAAAAACAGTGAGCAAAAGATCCCCTAGAAGCACGCAGAACACGATGAAGCACTTGAAGAACTAAATAGCGCCTTTTGAGGGCCAGAGTTGGACGCAACGCTGCATAGCCTACCAAGAACGCTCCTCTAGGCAATCACCGTATCAGCAACAATGTTCGCAGTGACGTGGATAACGAATGAATGAAAGATCTACAGGATTATATCAGCAAGGGCTGAGAGTTGCTTCACGAAGTTAAAAATATTATGACCAGTACGAACACGTCGGCAAGTACACAGAGCTTGAGTGCACCTCATTCATTTTATGCTATGATCAACTCTGTGAACTTATGTGGCATAACAGACCGACATATCGCGTGCCCATCATTATACATGGCTTTCGACCAATGCTGCATTCTCAGAATATACTTGAGTTACCAAAAGAACATATCACAGACAAACTGGATGAAAAGAACAAGAACGGAATTTTCGCGACGGAGGTGAAAGTGGATTTTGACCATATCTTAGTATCAGTGGTTTTACGTCTCAAAACCAGCATATGATTATAAAAGACGCTGTTGTCAGTGAAAGGCTCCGCAAATTTTAACCACGTGGTGTTCTTCCCAAGCGCACTCACATCGCACAGTACACCCAGGTCTCTGGTAGTTCGCCTATATGGAAGTGTGGCTGTCATGGCTAGAATTGAACCCGCGACCTTTTTGTCGCCAACCGAGCATCCTAACTGATGCTCAATCATGGTGCTTAATAATGTTCAATCGATCAACATTTATCACAAACTAGTGGGAAGAAACCTCAGAAACACGAGCTGGCCCGAACACGATTACAAACAAGTGGAGTGAAATTTATGTCCCACAGAATGGTGACCGCGGGTCTGGAATACACGTGCTCGGTGCGATTTCCATGCGCCAAATCTTAAACAACCTCGAAATTTTACCATTTACTTCATATGTTCAACATGAGCTCAATGATGTCACCAACTACATCATGCGCTAGTCATCATTTCACAGATTTCATTTACGAAGATGGTATCGCCTCCTGAATGAGTGTAAGTGTATCTTGGGTATTGAAATATTGTTATGGAAGAGAGACGCCGTATCGACGAGGCTGTGGATGAAATATATTTCAAACCAGCAGCAGCGGCGGCGTGACTGGTAGACTAGACACCAATCGGAGACCACCATTCGTCTTCCTCGTCAGGCACACACGCGCGTCGCCCCCTAGAATCTCAATTTGCATGCATGTAGCGATATGCAATGGTAGAACAAATTAAAATAACGGATACCCAAACCAAAGCTTCCGTTTTTTTTGGGGGGGAGGGGGATGCTCCCGAAACAGAAGGACACAGTAACTTTCACATAAACTAACATTTAGAGCACTGTGTGAAGTGAAGTGTACTTGATGTTCCTGCCTGCATTCATACATACGACCTTGAACCATGTCACGTATCGTATCTCCTTATCGAGCTACCGAGCATGATTTTCTTATGTTGCAAATCGCGGTGGTCTGGTGGCTAAGGTACTCGGCTGCTGACCCGCAGGTCGTGGGATTGAATCTTGGCTGCAGCGGCTGCATTTTCGATGGACGCGCAAATGCTGCAGGCCCATATGCTCAGATTTCGGTGCACGTTAAAGAACCCCAGGTGGTCGAAATTTCCGGAGCCCTAGAGTACGGCATCTCTCATAATCATATGGTGGTTATGGGACGTTCAACCCCGCATATTATATCAAATCAATTATGTTGCAAATCAAACGACGGAGAGCAGACACACATAGCTCCTTGATTAGAACTCGTGACTATGTTATCTCTTTCGTGCATTCATTTTTATGGTAGTTGATTACACGGCAATTTAAAAATGTGCATGAGCAACTACGGTCCTCGCAGTGTGTCGACGGGTGCCTGTGCCTGTACCGTAGGAAGCGCGCCGCATAGACGAAATGTAGTCGAGCTGGTTTTTTCCGCGCCAAAAGAGCCACAAAAATTACACAAGTTCACAGAAGCGTCAGTAGTGAAACCGAGAGGATTCCAGAAATAGCACCAAAACATATTGTAGCGTGCGCAGAAAGGATGGTTCGCAGCTTGCCACTCACATACGTAGCAAAACACGTCAGACAAACTGGCAGCACTAAAAACAATCGCCTAAGATGGTACACGGTGCACGGTACAGATGTGGATGCCTATAAATGCCCTGCAATGGCTGTGATTGCTCACCCACATTTTCAAATCAACACTTAGTCAGCTCTGGTAAGGTTAGACGCCCGAGAGAGATTTCAGAGGCATGAGCTATAATCAATGCAGGGGCAACGTGTGTCAGCTTCCTGTCAAGTGCTTTGTCGGAAAAGAAAATGTTCCTTAACCCGGCGGTGTGATACATTACATCAAATGGTTTAAGTTCACATGTGTAAATTTAAGCAGGGTGCTCAAATAAACTTCAGTAGGCAGAGCATTTTTCTCCTGTGCTTCATAAGTGCCTTACTGTGTCTTTTATCAATTGTAAAACAGGGAGGGGTGAAGCTGTACCCGACGTTTCGACAAAAGGACTTGTCTTTTTCAAAACTGCAACTGCTCTTCTTAGCGCTTGTAAGCGCATGCCTCGTACCCTCTCTCCCAATCGAAACGAAGCAGAAAGAAAGGGCAACAGCGAAAAGGAAATGGAGACTGCTGGCATAAAAAACTTTTGTGTTAAAAATCTAGGATCGTTGCTTGGTAGAAAACGTGTTGAAGCTATTCCGACGTCTGCCTACCCCCAGCGGCAGTAAACGGTGTTTGTGAATAGCTCATCACTATTACTGCGTAACAGGTATGATGCGCGTTGAGTCGCCTAACGCGGCGCACTGCGGAGAAAGAGGTTGTTGTTTTGAATTCCCAGCCGGATGCTTCAAAGTTTTTCCTGACTATTTTTCTTTGTGTTTTCTTTTATATATACATGCATATGCATATCTTGAACATGAAGGCGATGGCAATAGTGAAAGTACGCCGTAAGTGTTGACATAATCGCTCTTGCAATAAAAATACACCTAATGATTCTTATTTGTGGCAAAAAGTTAACACTGAGCGGATTATCAGAGCTTCCTGCGATTGTATTGCCTTGGTAAAATTCATTACGGCAATTTATGGTTATCCAGTCACTAGGTGAGTCCCCAGATTGTTGTCAACTGCCAAATTTCTTTCCACATCGACTCAAACAGGTAATAAAAACTTTGGGTGATTTTTCGGCAACCTTCAAACTTCGATAACTCTCAGAGTATTTGCGTCTCGAAAGTATGTTTGCTTGTTGTCATAAAATAAATATTCTACTGAAGACTGTAACTTCGGTCAATTTGTTAAAGTTTTTATAAATGTGTCCATTTGGGGGCTTTGTGCGCACTAAAGCATAAACTTGTCGGCTAGCTAACTGTAAATCAAACACTCCCTTGTCGAACTTCATTTCGGTATTCCACATACTTTGCAAACAGGGCATTAGAGGCTTTCGTAAACTCGTCAAAATCATGTTGTTCAAACAAAATCCTGTCACAGACCACCCAGATTGATCTGCGTCAATCATGGTGCAGCTCTCGCCTTAAGCGACGTCCTGATTTCTGAGTTCCACACCAGTTCTTGGTGGAGCTCCTTTGTGTGCACTGCTTTACGTAAGTTGTTTGAATTCTTGGAATTTGTAGATGAAGGATTGTGCGTTCGTTGAGCTTCAAAGCCGAATCGCACACGCAATAATGATTTAACCACACCTAATTGAATATTACTCGAATAGCTGGCAAAGGCATATCAGCGCAAGGAATGAAAATACAAACCAAATGAAAGAACATTGAGGCAAGTGTCACTCACCATTGCAATTAGCAGAAAAAGGTGCCACACATGCGTCTTTTTGTCATGCATGCGCGCACAGGAATAATGTAGCACGTGTACGTCGGAGGTGGTCACACAAATTAATATTTCTAATCCAGTGAAAGCGATATTCGTCTCACTTATAGAATGATTTTTCTTATTGATAACAATATATTTTCAGAGCAAGTCTCGAAAAAGTGGTATTGCTCCTTCCTGGAATGGCTTCGTCCGAACTCTGAAACCATTGCTTATCTCAGCAACGTTTTTGACTGGTTGGCCACTCCTCATCGCGACAAGGCAGAAAGCGTGCCACACTTTCGACTAAACCTTGAGGAAGACCAGCCCGGCAATCTAAACTACTGGCAACTAAAATGAGGAAAACCACCGATATGTTTCTCTTTTCTTTATTTGTGTCGGCCACAATGATGTCGTCTTCCTCGTCTGTGTGTGCGTTTGGGTAATGAAAGATGATACATAGATCACTTGGGTGATCACTCCGTATAATACGCTAACAGCATATAATAGATTTATAGAGGTTCTAAAATTAATTCAGGGTTGTTTATACTTAACTTTAAGAGCAGTAGGCCACACAATATATGCTGCTTTCAGTAATGGAGCTAACGTTTTTTTTTTTCAACACGCCAGTAAAACCTTTCAGATCTCATTCTTCTGATGTCCGCCTACTCATGAGACGGTTTGCACAAAAGCTACTCAATCATGTCTGGCCCCACACTGACGAAACAAAAAAAGAATAACAGCAAGATAATCCTGGAAAGAGAAAAAATGCAACAAAGTAAAACGTTTTCCAGATCGGGCAACGGGGTCGTGAAACTATAACGGCAGAGCGAGGAGCACGACCTGTGAGTGAAGAAAGGAAGACAGCATGGGCCGAAAATGGCGTTCTTTTCCATCGCTAGTTACGTGTGAGCGCGCGATCTGTGAAGGGCAAAAAATAATAAAGAAAGAGGTGGAGGCAGAAAATACTTACGTTACTTACGGAATGCGGCCGAGAGAAAGTTGAAGATTTCTCTCTTTTTTTTATTTTGTACATATGGGCAAAGACGAGCGCGTCTGTATGTGCAGGGAACGTGATAGAAAAGAGAACCGAGGAAGACGAGCAAAAGAAAGGGAGCCGGGGACCACTAGACAGGTGAGAATGTGCAGCGAAGGGGAAGCGGAAATTTAATGCACAGCCCGGAACCTAGTGCATAATACAAACGTCTTCAACGCGGGTCCGTCGGCAAGGTGCGCGCGTTCGCGTTCCGCCATGACTATTTTATCGGAGAACGGAGGCCCTCTGCGGTGGCTCCATTCGCTCGAGGAGTGCGATTACCGACGACTTTGCCCGTTTTGAACGAAGGCGAGTGCAGAACGTATATAACGGCGGCGGCCTCGCCGCCGTCTCGGACCGTTACCTCGCGCTTCTTCTATTCAAACATGGATAGAATCCAGCAAGATAGGTGCGCACTGGCGTGCTCCACGCGAGCGAGCGTTCCACGCCTCCGAGGAATTGAGGTGGGTACCGAAGAATGCGAAAAAGAATGAGGGCCGTTTTTTTTTTTCTTCTCTCGGCGCCATTGCCACCATCAAGAAAACGGCGTGGTGCCGCTTAGGTAAGACAAATAAAAAAGAAGGGATGTAACCGGCTGATAGCGGACGTGACCGAATACCATATTCGAGCGAAGGCGCCGCACCGAGAGAACTTTCCGCGCGCCCGAAGAACGCGCCAGCGCGAACGGACAAGACTGAGAGGAATCAATTTGCATGTCTCGCATTTGCCAACAAAGAGTTTTTTTTTTTCTTTTACTCACTTTCTGTACCTCACACCGTCTGGTTAAGTGCATGGCCCACATTATACCTTGTTTATTTTTGTTTTTGGGACTGCATGCGCGGGACACGCAACTCGCACGGTTATAAGAGAGATAAGTAGTGAATGCGCTTTCATGAGTGAATATTACTTGTAATCTCTAATTCAAATATCGTTTTAAAGGCGAAGCTCCTTAGGGCGTGGGCTGTGCGTCCCCTGTAGCCTGTATGTAGCCACCTCTAGTTTAGTTCTTGCAGTGTTCACTAGATGGCGGTACCGTCCCCTGTATGTAGCCACCTCTAGTTTAGTTCTTGCAGTGTTCACTAGGTGGCGGTACCGTCTCCTGTATGTAGCCACCTCTCGTTTAGTTCTTGTAGTGTTTACTAGATGGTGGTACTTGTAGCTGATGATGAAAAGATGCAAGATGTTATAAACTAGAAAGCGGTACTTGTAGTTGATGAAAGACGCGAGATCTTATAAAATAGGAATGATGTCACATATGGCGCGTGTCATTGGTTGAAGGCAATCGTTCGATTTAGTGCGGCGACGTACGCTAGGGGGAGCGTTGTAATAAAATCCGTTCGCTGTTGGCGCGCGCTCGGAGTCGCCGGATGGATAAGGCTGCACAGCGGAGAGAGCGCAAGGCGGCAGCAGCGCGCGCTCGCAGACAGAATCCCGATGTGCGAGCGCGCGAGGCAAGGGACATCGCAAGCCATCCATCGTCTAAGAACAAATAAAGGTTGATTTCTGTATATACACACACAGCGTTTCTCACGTCTTTACATGATGATCGACTGGGCGAATTACACGGGAGATTCACATTTTACCGATGAATCCCTCCGGAGCTTCGCCCATTCATCATCATTCACCCCGTGAATATGCCGTAATTTTTTTTTAGCCTACATCAGTCCCTCTGGGAAGCTTTATCATTCTAGTCTGCTGCAAACACTTTTCAGTGAGAAAAGAATAGGTTAGGAGTGGTCACGATGGCGTGAAAGCGTTGAAACGCTACAAAGAAACAATCAAAGTGGGGTATAGGCTGCTAAGTGAAGCTATGTAAAAACATGACTGCGCCTGCATTTTCAGTACAGGCATGCTCACTTACTAGTGTCACTAAAATGCTCACTATCTGATTTCACTTTATTAGGCATCTGACCGAGATACGCAAGTAAATGTGCTACTTACTGGCGAAAACGATTTTCACGTACCTCCAAATGTATATTTAATGGAAAGCATAAAGCCTAGTTTTGACCCTACTGTATGTAATAGTACTTGATAATGTTTCTTTTTCGCGTACACAGCACCTAGCAATATTCAAGGGATATCTGTTACACCTAAAGAAGGAGTGAGGTGTTAAAAATCCTTGAACGAACATTGTCCCTAAAGATAACATTTTGACTGTAGGGCAATCTGTAGGAGACAACTCCCTATTTCAAAATAGTCGGCGCCATTGATATTCACCGTTCAAAGATCTTTTTTCATCACAAGGAAGAAGACTGATTAATATTGTTACGGCTAAAGTCGAAGGGTGTTTATTATAGCATTGCAATATAGTATTGCAATATAGTATTGCAATAATCGTTGCAATATAGTATTTGCGTAGCAGTTTGTGATACTGTATCATGTACTGTGGTGAGCTACACACATGAACTTATGTGCAAGTTAACCTTCCAGTTATCTGACTGTGTGCGTTATTTTACTCCCCCCGTTCTCTTGGTATGCTGTAAAGCTTTTGCAATAGACTAATTTCATGCAATTATTCCGGCACTTCGGTTCCTATTACGAAAATTTTGCAAGAAGGAGGAGCAGAAAATAGTTGTACTGAAGTCGCCGTGCCTGTAGGTGCAACAAGGAATTGATTGCAGGGTTAGTTACTGTTGGTTGGGCCTTTGTTATGTATCTACTCATGCTGTAAGCATATCTAAACGAACCACTAATATATTTGCAGGTCAATTGCATGAGGGATACGCTCACTTTTTTACTGTATGGACCATTGATTTTTATACAAGTTTTGGTCGCATAGTAAGAAAGAAGTTCAATAAAAATTATACCCTAATTTAGGCAGAAAGATGGAGTAAGGTGACTAAAAAAACAATGAATATAGTTGAGATAGACACTTTTTTGCGATATAAAGTACGAAGTGAAATGTAATCAACAGAAACCGGCCTTAGAATAGTGCAAGGTCGAGAATACAGTCGTTATTAGAATATTGTAGCCTATAACTAGAGGCTGTGTGATGGACTCTGCAAAAGCAATTTTAAATGTTCGTATGGTTAGAGAAAAACTGGATAATTTTGAGTGAGAAACGTTAAAAAATACTCAGGGACCTCAATCTTCTCCGCAGCGGTTTAAATTTTTCATACCTAAAAAGCGGCGTAATCATGGTGCGTCGGAGCGATTTTTTCCCTTTTTTTTTTTAATTCAGAAAGTCTAAGAACTTTTGCCTTTGGGTGGAAGACTACTACGAGAACCGTCTAGACTCTTCCATCTTGTCGCCATTACTAATTCACATGTCTCAAAGTGCTCAAGGCTGTCTGAAAGACGCGTCTGAATAATTGTAGCTGGTGTCTGGACATTGAACGTTCAGTCTGAAAATATTCTCGCGATGGCAAGGAATCATAGCGCCGTGTCAATGTAACATGCAAATCTACAAATGGCTAGGCAAGAGATTGTCGGAAATGACCAAAGGAACACGTAGACGGGCATGCGAACTCCGAAGGGGACCTGGTCTAAATCTTAACCCCTGAGTGGTCTGATGTTGTGAATACGTAGTTTGAACGGCCTCAACTGCCTGTGTTTAGCCACACGTAACAGTACTGCTGCATGTGCTTTGAGATAAGATAAAAGGAAACCAGCAATTTGTGCCGTGGATATTCGAAACGTAATCCAGCACACATTTTCGCATCGGTCCTGGACTATATCGTTGATACGAGACCCCATAGCACAAACTTTTTCCAACTATGGAACTTTAGACTAGAGATACGCTTCTTGTATGTTTCATTGTGCCAATTCCGATCGTACTTGAAAAGAAATTGTAAAAAAAAGGAGTCAAGCACTTGTCCGAGAGAGTGCGAAATAAGATAGTAGCGAAATTATATTGCAAGGCTGACCTGGTCGAGTATCTGGTTTCGGTAAATCGAATAGAAGGGGTGCAAGTGAAGAAGTCTTATCAGTTTTTCCCCAAATGAAGCAGGTCCCTTTGAAAGCAGTTCCGAAGGTGTAACCTAATAAGGCTCCTCGTTGAGCTGCCCGGTTGTTTATCATGATAACACAGCTCCTCCGAGGCAACACGAGTATCCAGCGTGAAATTGAAAAAAAAAAACCTGTAAACATCGTCGCTTAGCCAAGCTCAGAAACTTGAACTTGACGCTACACGAATATTTCAACCCATTTTTTGGCAAAATTGCATCGTTCTGTTCTTTTTATTTTATTGTCCAATATTCCACCGATAGCAGTTTGAAAACAAATATTTTGCCTGAAATTTTTCTAGAGGCTATAGATAACTTCCTACGCTTTTTAAGCAACTATTTTCCCATATCACTGCTGTTTTTCAATAAAATAAAATCCAAGAATGGCAAACCTTACGTTCACATTTTACACCAAAGCAGTAAAACTTATATTGTGTTATTTCACTGATTAAGAAACAAAGCATGCTGAAGTAACTGGAAGGAGGTTATTGGTGCTTTGTCCGAAAACCACGTGTATTGGTATTACAGGTGGCACGCGAACCATGAAAATCCACAAATCGCGACAGTGTGCCGTTCGGGGGCGAAGCGGATATGATTTGGGCGTTTATGTGCCGTGTGGTGTCGAAGAGTAAAACAAAGGCAGCTTCTGAGGTGCGGAATCGAGAGTGCGAGATTCGTGCCCTCTGAAGAGCGTGGGGCTTAAGCAAGTTGTAAACAAGGATGTAAACAAGGATGGGCGCAGGCAGAAGAAATGTACTTCAATGAAGTACTTTAACACATGCATCATACCTTTCTTCTACCTGCGTCCGTCTTTGTTCACTTCCTTGTTCGTGCTTTCTTTGCGCAGCAACTTGTTGAAGTGCGCCAGGCTCATCATTCGAGGCAGGACTACCTCGGCGGGCGACTGGCACAGAGGTAGAACTCTGGCCAAGTCACGAAACTCCTGTCAGCTGAGCCCTCCTCCAGCCGACTGGTCTAAGACCGCTCACGCAGCATTCGGGCTCGTTCTCACGCTGGGAAACCGCTCCAAAAAGAGCTGGCGCCGGGGTCATGAGCCTACTTGGCCTCCGGCTGGTTCCGAAGAGCTGACCTGGGGCTTCCTAGGCGTGTCGCTGGTGCTCAAGAGCACAACTCCCTGTCTGTTTTGCTGTGGAAAAGTTGAGGTCCGTATTACCACGGCTACTTCACATCGATAAGTTCTGCAGCGAAGAAAAATAATACTGAATGATACCCAAAATGTGCAATCAGCCAAAATAAGATGAAAAAACAATAGCACACTGAAACCACTTGAAAAAACATGCCAATATGCTATTTACTTGCAGAAGTTCACACTGCCCTAAAATGTTCACACCCACACATTTCTAATTCTACTCTCAATATATGTACTAACACATCATTACGTATATCTCGACTCCTAGCTCTATATCATAAGTGCATATTCAGCCCAGTCTTCACCAAGAAGTCTGCCAGGAAGATGTTCATGTTTTTCTGAAGATGCATCTCAGCTCATGGCCCAAGTATTGTCCTAAATGGGAGGGGCTGTCTGTCCAAACTTGATAGTTTCGTTCTTAATTTACGCAAGTGAAAGGTATATGACGAACATTCTCTTCTGCATGACCACAATGAGTTCCGGTGAGATAGATCGATGTATTTTAAGCAGGAAGCTGTTCGTGTATGCTACTTCCAGTCAAATTCTGTGGATTAACGCCTCTAAGTGTCGTGGGAGATCTGTCGCTATTGAAAATTTTTCTTGCAGATCAACTTCAAAAACCAATAATTTCTTTGATTTAGTGCAAACAAACAACTTCCCCATAGAACAGTGGTTATAAACTTTTGAATATCTGCCCAAATGTAGAGATTGCGTGATCGCGCCCTTCGTTTAATGCTTTCTTGGCGAGGCTGTCTGCCTCTTCATTACCCTTTGTTCCAATGTGGCTGAGTATCCATTGAAATGCAATGTTCTGAACTTGCGCTGAGGTGTATTCCACAGTTTCTGAAGTACATTGTGCTATTTGACCATTTTTGTAAGGTGATCTCGCATGTTAGATTATCTGAAGGGTGGGCTTGCTATCCGTGCATATCACCGACTGTCGTGTCTCAAAATTCTCGCAGATAAACTTGATTGCTTCAAAAATAGCCACAAATTTTGATGTCGTTGATGAAAATTTGTGCGATAATTTTTAGATTCTTGTTTTCTAAATTTCGCGTACAAAAACAGCACAGGCTGACAGGGCTGAATCCATCTGTATATATCTTCGTCTTCTCATTATGCATTATATGAAAATGATGAAGCACCATCTGTGCCACCTTCATGGGCGCCATGTCTATACTTTTTTGCGCATGTCATTTATTTCACAGAAAACGTTCCAAACCGGCAGCGTCCAAAGTAGTTTTGATAATTCCCATCGTTCATATCCTGGTACTACTGCTTGGAATGATAGTATCATCATACAAGCACCAGTGATTGCGGTCTTTACACGACAACTTTAAATATAACTACTGCAGAGATGCATTGTCAGCTAATTCTAAAGTAAAGTTCTTGGATAGCTAGACACGGGCCTGATAAGGGCGTAGCGACACACTCCTGTATCTTTCACAAAAGAGCGCGACTTTCTCTTTAGTAGATGGAATTCTTGGGGGGGCGGGGAGGGTGCAACTTATCACGTGGTCATTATTGCCATTGCGGACGCGCTTAGTTTGTTTTATAATGGCGCTTGTCCACTTCATTTTTAGTGTCTCGTCTTCAGCTCAGTTATATATATATATATATATATATATATATATATATATATATATATATATATATATATATATATATATATATATATATATATATATATATATATATATATATATATATATATATATATATATATATATATACCGTTTATGTGTAATGAACTAGCCCCAGAACATACGCTCCACGGATATTGGTCTACGCAGCACAGTCACTACATATGAGCTTACCAGCTTTTTTTTTTCAGCTTTATCAGCTTTTTTTTTTTGGTAATATATGTGTATCGTCACGCACATGTAAGCAACTGGTTAAATAGAGCACGTGGATTGTTCGACATATGTCTCCTTTTACCATATTTGTAGATGTCTTTAGCATCATTTCGTAACGTATGGCTCAAGGAAAAGCAACACACCAAAGTAACCACCCCTCCACATGCTTCGCATAACATCGACTGCCATGGTGCATGAGGTCTGCCAAAGTTTTTAGCATACTTGCTGTATCCAATACCTAAAAGACAAGCACTAACATTGGCCATACACTGCTACTGTAAAGCGTTGTCGGTGCAATTGAAAGTTCATGAGATTGTGCATTCAAGTATAAGTTTGATTCACGTGTGTGGTGATAGTACTTCGCCAAACTAACGCAACGCAAGGAGATTTTGTTACTTTACCTGTATTGATTTTTGTAAAGTCAGCATCATTCACGTAGGTTCAATACTGATGTCCATTCGTGAATGATCTTTGATCAAATGCCACGCGGTCGTGACATTACCGAAGGCAGAAGTCGCCATTTTCAAGGCCAAACTTTTGTTTGGGCCATATTGTGCTCGGAATATGAAAACACAACAGAAAAATGATTCACACTGCAAACCTAATAGCGGCGTCAGTAGTCGTCGGTCGTCGAGTAAGCTGCCAAATGTTGAGGCACATCGTCCTTTTTAGTCATCCTATCGGAGATCCCCGCATTATTGCTGGTAACAACGTAAGCTGTCGACTAGACTAAACTATTCGCGTCCTGCGCCCACTGTAATATAATGATCACGAACAACCCTAAAGCTTCTCAAACATTGTAGCGCGGTCTACGCCGATCACTTTCTGGTCAAGTCCAAATCAAACACGGCTGCCAATATTGAGATCAACACGTCAAGAAACATTACACGCGACAAGGACACATGAGTGCAACATGTCAGATGTGAATTGAATAACTAGTTGATGGACAAATTCATTTTCCGTGACGAGAAATCATTTCTGCTTTACTGAGGATTCGATGATACTTGCCGTGATGTCGGATCTCTGCATATGCGATATCGCGACGGCAATCAGACACCCCCGGCGTATTTATACCGTCTGGATGCACGTTTTTGCGGAGGTCTGTATAAAGTCCAAAGGCGAAAACACCACAACGCACGGCGCATGTTGTAAGTACGAGTTAATGGGTGTGAGGTGCAGCCAAGAATGGCGGCTCAAACGGAGATGAAGTACACCGGCTGTCTTTCGTAGCTAGAAAGGTCCATAAAGTATTTAAAAGAGGATTCGGAAGTAGACACCGTTACGCTGTGTGCACGTTCGACATCGGTGAGCACTGTTTTTCGTCTATCAAGATGTAGTTCCTGGTCCCGGGTGCTGCGAGCAACGTTTCGTTGCAGCCTTCTGCACTTGCCCGAAGCCTCAAGGACACTTGAGGACAGATGATCTTGTCGCTTCTAAAGGATATCGGTTGTCCGTTACCCAAATAAATCAATTCAGCCTTTTTTTAGCAGTCCTCCAGACTTGTAATTCATGGCAGAAGCATAGCAGTTAAAATCACCGGGCGCTGCTTTTTACGGAGTCCTCATTCCTTGATTCTATAAGGCACTGCTGTCCAATGCGTTTTCATAGCCCGAATAAGCTGGTCCTGAGAGCTGAAGGCAGAAAGCAAGGCTTAGTACATATTTCTGGGATTCTAGCATTTGCCATCATGAGCTGGCTCGCTCAAGAGGCTTGATAGAGAGTGACTTGTGCATTAGAATCTGTACAATGCCATGCTATGTACGTGTCTGCTCTACGACAACAAAAAAGTTCTAAAGAAGCAATCAGTGCTGAAAAAAAAGCATTAGATATGACGTTTTCTTGAAAATCCTTACACACGATGGGATCTCTTGAAGACCTTTGCGTCGATGCTGGAGGGACTGCAAACATTAGACACCGAATACTGTACTGTCGACTTGATACAGCAGTTGGCCGAGGTATCACGACTACGTCAACAGCTTCGTTATATATACGACGAATTTGCGTAAGATGCATGCGTGCCCACCATGCAGAGCTGTTAAATTAACGTTTTGTTTTTATTTTTGTATATATACTGCGACGTGAGTGAAAATCATGTAAAACGTAAGTTTCACAAACCCAACCATTTCCGTGCGCATTTGTCTATGCGTATCACTGTTAGTTGTTAGAGAAACAGGACTCAAAGGTTACAGCGCAGCATGACTGCGCCAAAGACCATGCGAAAATAGTCTACGAAAAACATGGCAGCAGGTGACAACCAATTTGTTAGTACTATTTCTAAAAAGCTAACGTAGGGTTCTTTAAAAATTACCTACCAAGTTAGACCAGCCACCTAGGACATTCGGTATGACTCAACTGCGAACGCATTGCGCCTTTTATACGTACACACCTGTACCAAGTTAAGTTAGCTATTTACAGTCGTACGCGCATGTTAAGCAGGGGTGCCAATGGTACGGTAGCGGCAAAGTGGAGGGGCGAAATCGGGGAGGGGCGAAATCAGGCAGTAGGCGGAGTGCCTCGCGAGAATTCCAGTCCCATATTTTCCTTCCTCGACGCGTGGGTCTCAACGCGCAACACTGAGAGTGATCATACTCCTACGTTTTATTCGTCCCGCTGATTCTGGTGTAAGCTGAGAGCTAATTCAGAAGCGCATTAATCTTAGTCAGCGCCGACTTGACGTGGCAGTGACGACTTGGGTGACCCGCCATCGCTCGCTCGCCAACCAGACAGCGCAGAAGCGTATGCCTCGCGACGGGCGCTGGGATGATAGATCGGGCCGATTTTAGCGTCCCGGTTCACGGCTACAAAATGTGCCGGGCTCAAGCGGGAGACCAAGTAAACAAGTCGCTCGTGTTGCGAGATGCATTCGCTTTACAAATACACCCCTCCTATAGTCTTGTTTGCTTTATTTCTGTTTTAGTAATTTACGCTTCCCGTTACTCGGGCTTTTCGATCAGCGTCTCTTTCTTAGAGGCAACACTTGTGGCCTTCTTGTGCTATAAAATACATTCTAAAAGCCACTCTCGAAGCGAGACTAAACTAAAAGAGAAAACTGACAAAGCAAGAGGATAACGCATAGCTTACTTTAGGGACGAGTATGGCAGTGAAACTCGAGTGTTGTTCGAGTTGCATCCATCACTGACGCTTGACAAGTTGAGCGTAAGAAATCGTATTTTATTATTATTTTCGTGGTTGACGTCAGCGCACGAACAAATTTATGTAAAAGGAAAAGAGATATATTCAGCTCCTATTTTCTGAATTTCCAGCTCGGAAGTATGTTTAGAACATGTTGAAAATAGACTTCACAATCAGCATTTTGACACATTTTGTTTTACATTTACAATGTGCGAAAAGAATGGACAGGGCTGGTGATTTACATTACTGCTAATGTGAATTCAAGAACATATATAACAATCACAAACATGAACAAAACGTATGCAACTTGACACGTAGATATCATAATAATCGCACTTTTTTTATCTTTAGAGTGCGAATCCAAGATAGTGGATCATTTGGGTAACAGATTGATTGATTGATTGATTGATTGATTTGTGAGGTTTAACGTCCCAAAACCACCATTTCATTATGAGAGATGCCGTAGTGGAGGGCTCCGGAAATTTTGACCACCTGTGGTTCTTTAACGTGCACCCAAATCTGAGTACACGGGCCTACAACACATTTGGGTAACAGAGGCTTGAAAGAATACATTAATGAACAGTACTATGAAGCCCTGTTTAATGGTGTGCTGGAGATCCTGGCATGGGATTCTTCTTTAAAGCTCCTTCATTCCTTACAGTGGAGGATTTCGATGCATCATCGTCATCTATCATCTGCCTGCCTGTTGTAAATTGTTTGAACTTCCTGCGCATAAAGAGCGCATCGATGGACTGAGAATAATGACGAAGAAGTAAACTTCAAAGAAAAAAGAACACGCCGTGATCCCCCGTGATCCTGTCTGAAGAGAATCAATTTATTCGGCACAGTTTCATCTGCTGGTTCCTTCGGACTCTTTCGGACAGTGGTTTGGCTGAGCCTTGGGTGAATTCGACCTGTTGAAACTAGCTGACGTTGCATATTACTTTTTTAGGCGACCGAATCAGTGCTAATGTCTAATTTGTCTCCTGGCCAAGGGCACAGCTTTTGGTCAGCCTCCTTGCCTAATGGTGACTTGTCATTGGAATATTTTTTCCGCAGTGGTGTTGACAGCATCCCTGTTGCGCTGGTGCCCTCGAGTGGTGGATTTATTAGGCTCAACAACCCAAAGGCGATCCAGGCGGAGCTGCAAGCCATGACGCCGCACTTCCAGCTGATAAGTGATGTTCGTCAGTTCGGAAGAGGTGGTTTCGTATGCAGATCGTCAGATCCTTCACGCGTTTCTTACATTCTAAAGTGCAAGACATTTGCTTCGGTCCCGGTGAGTGCGTTAACCACCGCATTTAGCGTGCACTAAGGGAATTGTGCGAGGAGTCGATTCATGATTAACGCCCGCTGAGACTTTGGAAAAGCTGTCTGATGTTGGGGCCATAGCTGTGTACCGGTGCAACCGATTATTTAATTGTGAGAAAGTGCCCCGCCGCGGTGGTCTAGTGGCTAAGGTACTCGGCTGCTGACCCGCAGGTCGCGGGTTCGATTCCCGGCTGCGGCGGCTGCATTTCCGATGGAGGCGGAAATGTTGTAGGCCCGTGTGCTCAGATTTGGGCGCACGTTAAAGAACCCCAGGTGGTCGAAATTTCCGGAGCCCTCCACTACGGCGTCTCTCATAATCATATGGTGGTTTTGGGACGTTAAACCCCACAAATCAATCAAATCAATCTAATTGTGAGAAAGTATCCACTGAGTCGGTTATTGCTACCTTTGCCGGCAATGTGTAGAAGGCTGTGCCGGTTACCTTTGCCGGCACAGTGTAGAAGGCTGTAAATCAAATCCACGTTGCCAGATCTGTGGCGATGCCCATACATCGAAGGAGTGCAACGCGGAAACACAACAATGCTCCCTCTGTGCAGAAAATCATGCGGCCAATTACCTGAACTGCACCGCAAGGTCCAATGAAACCCAACTGCTAGAAATCATGGACAGACGTCGTTGCTCACGGCGAGACGCGATAACAGTTGTGAAAGATAGGGTCTTTGAATATGCCGGAGTCACTTCGAGGCACGAACAACTAAGTGAGACGAAGGTTTCGAATCTTATTGAAGCAGCAGTAGATAAGAAAATGTCGAAAGCACTGGAACACATAGTTACGAGCGTGAGTGAGTGCATCTCGCAAGTGTTTTGCTCACAGATGACACAGCTGGTTTCTGCAGTAGCAGTACCGATAGCCAAGTCGACACCTTGTGCAGTGGAACGGATGCCGAATTTAGCCCCACAGCAGCCATCCCGAGAAGAGGAAACCCCTATTTTGTCTGTACCTTTTACGTCGACCCACGTGGAGAATCAGAATGAAATCGACGCATGCCAAGATTTAAGGCGTCAGAAGCGCACTGGATCTTTTGTAAAATCTCCTTGATCAAACTCAAAGCCTAAAAAGGGCAACGATAATGCCAGTGCACTTATTAAAGAGAGTATTTTAGAGCGGCCGTTGTTGAAGTGTTTCACTCGTCTACATAGATACCTTGAAAATAGGACAGTGGAATTGGAGGTCTTTGATTTCTGCTTCTACTGACTTACTTTGCTTAATTATTCAATTATATCCGGATATAATCTTATTACAAAATACCTGGCTTAACGCCGCTAAAAATTCGCATGTAAACAATTTTAGAGCATTTGGGCTAGACCGTCCATCACTTTAGGAGGTGGTCTAATTATACTAGTCTTGAATAAATTTTGCCACACAGCGAGCATAGCTTACCAGCTTATGTCCTCAGACTGTGAAATTTCGGCAATAGACCTCAGTCTGTCAGAGGACCGCCATTTTTTACTAATAAACGCATATTTTTCTACGGGTTTGCATAATACTCAACAATTAGATACTGCCTTAGCTAATTGAAAGAATGATTTCCTTCTGACTGGTGATTTCAACTCACATCATGTTTCGTGGGGATTTCGAACAGACCCTTCCGGTAATCCTCTGTGGAATTCGATGATTTATAAAAACCTAACCTGCCTAAATAAAAGACAGCCTACATTTATTCGCGGATGGACACGATCAGTAGTAGATCTCCCGTTCTGCAGCTCGAGTGTTTTAATGAAGTCTTGGAAAACAATTGATTTCCCTTCAGTGTCCATCTTCATGTATGCTCTGAAATGTCATGTCCTGTGAAATCTATTGAAAGGACAGAGAAAACATTGATCAATTACAAGAAATTCAAAGACTGCTTGCGTTCAAATATTAGGGCAGTGTCCAGTGGTCGAAATGAAGATATCGGCAGAAATGTCTGTTCCGCTTTAGAAATCTCCAAGAACACTTCAGAATTTGTAATTGCTTCGGCGTCAACTAAAAGTGCCCAACTTAGTGGATGGTGGTTTCGCTTTTGAAATCTCTAAGAACACTTCAGAATTTTTAATTGCTTCGGCGTCAACTAAAAGTGCCCAACCTAGTAGATGGTGGAATAATGCGTGCACACTATAGAAGAAGAAAAGCTGCATAGAAAAGACTTATATGTAATCAGAGTGCAAAAATTGGAAGGATTATCAGTTTTTTCGGCAACATTTAAACGCACTGTCTCGCGAGCGAAAGAGCAATATGACCAAGAACATTTCGAGTACCTGTCTAAATTGAATAACAAGCGTGCTTTACTCAATTTCTTTCGTGGTAGGAAGAAGACCCCTGTACCAGAAAACATTGACTCCGTAGTTCACTCCTCACAAGAACTACAGGAATCATTAAATCTTTCGGCTGAATGATTACAAAACAGGCTCTCAACGCGTCTTCCTAATTTGGCGTACACGACAGCCATCTATGACTACACAGAAATATCGTATCCCGAATTAAATCAGGCTATAGAAAGATTGCCAAATGCAGCACCAGGCCCCGACGAAATAACAAATAAAATGCTAAAAATACTACACAGGGAATATCCAAATGATCTTTTAGGTTTCGTCAATTATTCCCTTAATAGAGCATGGATCCATTATCAATGGAAGATTGCGAAAATTATACCATTGCTCAAGAAACAAGAGGCAGACTATAATTTAGACAACATACGACCAATAGCCTTAACATCTAATGTAGTAAAACTTATTGGAAGGGTACTTTATGGTCGTATAATTAGGTTTATTAATAAGAAACAACTTTTTAGTTTTTCCCAAATCGGCTTCAAATCTGGATATTCCATATGGCGTGTACATGTAGATTTGGAAAGTCGTATTCATATTGCCCGTCACAAAAAGCAGTACGCGGCTTTAGTAACGTTAGACATATGTAAAGCATACGATAGTGTGGAGTATTCTATCTTGATTAATCAGTTATGGAGTCATGGACTTCCACCTTATATAGTAGCATGGGTGACGGAATTTTTAAGTGGAAGATAATTATATTGTTATCAAGGCGGTTTCTCTTCCTGTAAGCACATGCAAACACTGAGGTGTACCTCAGGGGTCAGTACTTTCCCCCCTTATTATTCAACATATTGCTTAGTACCATCCCCGTTCAGCCAGATGTGAAAACCTATGTTTATGCCGATGACCTTGCTTTCTTTGCAATGGCATATGACTTCCACTGTCTTTACAATATCTTGCAAGCATATCTAAATGAAATAGAACATTGGCTGGATGGATTCATGTTGAACCTGAATACCGGTAAAAGTGCTACTCTCGTTTTTCCTGTCCAAGATCCTGTGCACATATCTATTAATTACAGCCTTCAAGATATCCCACAAGTCAATATTTGAAATACCTTGGAGTTATG
This sequence comes from Rhipicephalus microplus, assembly GCF_043290135.1. NCBI lineage: Eukaryota > Metazoa > Arthropoda > Arachnida > Ixodida > Ixodidae > Rhipicephalus > Rhipicephalus microplus. The sequence continues at coordinate 197,429,034 of NC_134701.1, forward strand.
TACAATGAACATCTCAACTGGCGCCCTCAAATTGAAAACATCACGACAAAACAGTACGTGTAATGGGCATATTGCGGTGGTTGAGCAGTTGTAGATCAGGTTAGAGGAGGAAGGCACTTTTGATTATATAATAAATGTATGTCCGACCTGTGTTAGAGTTTGGCTGCGTTCTTGTTTTCAGGTGCGCCAGCCTACAAACTTCAGCCGCTCATGTTATTCGAAAGAGAGGCTTTACGGCTCTGCTTAGGATTTCCAAAGTATACTGCAAATGCAATGTTATACCTTGAAGCACGAATACGAACGTTATTATGTCGCTTTAACAGTCTTACTGTGCAGACCTTTTTACGACTATATGAAGCAACCTTTAACCCTGAACAAATTATTTTTATTTACAATCCTGGCCTATTCTTCTCCGTGCATTGGCCCAGATTTCACAAACCACAAATAGTGTTTGTTCAATCGTTACTAGAGGCTCTAAATGTACAAGTTCGTGATCTGCGTCCTTCAACTGAGCAACAAATGTCTCCGGAATTTGTTTAGCAAGATATCTTCCAAACCCACGCTGAGCTATTATTTACACGCATTTAAAATGGTTTATTGCGGGAACATTTAAGTACTCTGCCAACAAATGTCATTATTGCAATGGACGCATCGCAATCAGATGAAAAATCGGGCGTTGGAATATAGTGCCCCGTACTTGATTGGTAATTTTCACTTCGCTTACCAGATTTACTCCCTGTCTTTCTGGCTGAATTTATGGAGATAATGTTAGCTTTGCGAAAGGGGTAAATACTTCCATTCCAGTCGTAGCAGTCATAACTGATTCATTATCAGTGTGCTCTTTTCTGTCCACATCCGGTTGCCTACCCATACTGAAACTTATTAAATCATAGGCTCCCCTTCATCTCCAAAGTATTCATTTATTCTGGGCACCAGGGCACAAAGGTTTGTTTCTAAACGAAATAGCTGATTCTCTTGCGAAGGCATCACTTTTGGCACCCATCAGTCCTATTTTCCCTCCTACAGTACACATTACGGTGGCGCGATTTCGCACACTTAAAATCAGGCAAAATTTATCGGACCCTGCACTGACGGCTTCTCCGGAGTACAAGCACTTGTTATTTCCTTGGCGCAGTGTACTAATTCAAAAAGGGTGAAAGTTGTCATCAGAAAATTTTGTTGCCGCGTTACCTCCCTCTATTTTTACTTGCATAGAACAGGTTTATTGAATTCCCCTGTGCGCATTTACTGTAATCGAGAGAAAACTATCAGTCATTTTTTGTTACATTATCGCCGTTTCGATTTATTCAGGCAAAGCATACTAGCACCACCTCTTCAAAAACTGGGCTCGCAATTATCACAACCTGATATTCTTTCATTTGGAGCCTCTACACTGGGTTTCAGCCACAGGGATGTTTTATTCGCCGTTCAGGAATACATCACTGCGACTAAACGATCTTCCTGCTAAATTATGTTCTCATCATTTTTCCTTTATTTCTTTTTCTGAAAATTCACAATTGGCACTTCCAATCATAATTAAATAACAAAACTTTTTAGGAATGAAGCAATGCGGAAAGTATCGGGCAAATTCACCTTATAATCGGCCAATCCTCTCCTTTGGTACAAGCCATTTACAGAGGAAAACAACAACAACAACAACAACAACAACAACAACAACAACAAGAAGAACACGCTCTTTTCCTATGGATGCTAGGGTCTGTGTCTCTTTCATTTGGCGCCTTTAAACGTTGAGGCGTGGTTTTCCCACATCGAATTTGGTGCCGACGACCCGAGAATGAAGCCAATAATTCACCCCTGTATTAATCCCCATGGGGGATTGACAGTATTTTGTAAATAAATAAAATAAATAAATAACGACCTGAGACTTTCATTCCTGGTGTGGGTAAGCTGCGCTTCGAGCTAGACCGACATAAAGCCAGTGAAGAACAAGCGGGCCTCGCGGTGAACTATGAACACGAGAATCATCAATGAGGTCAACCAAGTGCTCCACCCAGTCCAATCAGTTCGAGCTTTCTGGACTTCGAATTCTGCACGTCCGCCTACGCGCCAGCAACATGAAACTTAAAGTCTTGAATAGCGAGGTTGAAGCCCTGATGACTTACGACCTGGTGGCCGACGACTATGAGGTGGCCATGCGATACGATGACTCCTCCAACAGTACTCCTGCGTTACTCGAGCACGACATTGACGTTCTGAAGACTTCTGCTACGCCGGCGTCGTCTACAACTTCAGCCATGGGCGCAAGATCCTATGAGGGTGCACTGAACGCACATAAACGACTTCCACGTACAATGTGAGTTCGGCGCACGGCTTCCGAAGTTAGAGCTTCTTCATTTCAATGAGACCGCGACCAAGTGGCAACCCTTTTGGGACATGTTCTTGCAATCCGTACACGAGAACCCGAGGCTTTGCAACACAGACTGGTTTCACTACTTAGTCTCCCTACTGGATGGACCTGCAGCTCAAGCCGTCACAGGTATTCAGGGGACAGATTCTTTTCATGAGGACGCGCTGTAAATTTTGAAACGTCGGTTTGGAAACCAGAAAGTCATTGAGCAGAAGTATCTAGAAAATTTTCGCAAGCTCCAACCAGTGAAATTAGCGAGCGATGTCACTGCTTTGCGCATGTTTTTAGACATAGTGTAGCTGAAATGGAGGGGACTGCATAGTCTTGGATTCACGGAGTCATCCTACGCGGCTATGCTGTATGAAGTTCTGCTCAAAGTCATACCAGCTGACATTGCCGTAGAATACTTCAAAAAGAAAAGTATGGAGAACGCGACGGAAACGAGCCAGGCTTCGTCTGATCCGGAACTTGAGCAACTGTTTCTCTGCATCTAAGTTGAATGCCGGGAAAAGAGTTCGTTAGTCCGTTTACCCGAGATATGTGGCAGCAAGGTTCCAGTATCCAACAGATCATTCAAGAAGCCGCCTGCGACTACTGCTGCGTCGGTTTCTTCGACCAAAATAATATGTAGCCTCTCGTTCTGCTTTTTCTCCTGCACTACCAATCACAAGACAGAGGACTGCACGAGTGACATCACTCTTGCCGAGAAGCGTAACAAACTTGGAACCGATGGTCGATGTTTTCGGTGCATGACAAAACAAGAAGACATTTTGTCCGTGATGGCCGACGGAGAGCGCACCGCAAGGCACGCAAACGCCCACACGCCTCTTCAATGTCAAATGCTCGTAGCTTGGAAATACCATCGACTAATTCTCAGAATCAGCCGATTGCTACGATGCAAGTGTCTACTCAGAAGTATTCAGCTTTCTGACACATTAATAACGTTCTATTCCAGACATTTCGAGCTTGGATAACGAGTTTGTGTCATTGTCGTTATGTACGTGGAGTTCTGGATAATGGAAGCCAGCGAACATTTGTTACTGGGAGTGTCGCCTTCAAGCTAAACCTAACGGCTATTGTCGAGACCAAACTCGCCATCAGCGTGTTTGGTAGAGCCAGTGGTCTGACAAGGGAGTTCAAAGTGGTCAAGTTCATGCTACGCAGTAAGCGTGACAGCATGACCATCAACGTTGAAGTCATAGTAGTACCTTTTATTTGTGAAGAGATGATTGAAGGCCCAAGTCAGAGTCGTCTTATTCAAGCCATCGCAGCAGAGGGGAAAAATATGGCCCACACAGTCGTTTACCGGAGCGTAGAGTGTGAGCCAGGTCTGAGTGTCCTCGTTGAATTCGGCCAGCTTTGGAAGTGTATGTCTACCACGGGTGAAGTGAAGTGAGACGAAGAAAATCCTGCCTTACTCGCCATCAATGCAAAGATGAGCTGGACTCTCCAGGGCCCCTTATCTGGCGTTAGAAGCGCAAGAAAAACAGCAAGACCTCAAGTATGTGTTCTTCCAACGGGTTTCCACGAAAATGACGAGGGTTATCTCCAATTACGAAGATTTCGGCACTTCGATGACATCGAAATGTCTGACACGCCAAGGTCTCAGCACCCCAGATGTTACAGACAAATTCAACAATACTGCTGTTATTCCAAGAGAACGATATGAAGTTGCATTACCCCTGAAATCTGCGCTTGTCGACATGGCCGTTACTCGGCTTCACAGAATCGGACTTCACAGAATCGTTTAGCGACTGCCATCAAACGACGAAACCATGCCAGCCTGCGACAAGCCTATCAGTCAATACAATATAAGCGGGCATGCTGAAATGGTTGAAGATGTTACTTCTCGCACAGAACAGCTCATTTTGTTTGCCTCATTGTTAAAAGACAAACCGGTACCTAAGGAATCCCGCATTCGTGATCTGTATCTATTATTGAACAATCACGGGTTTTTGAGTATCAAGACCCGGCTTGACAGCATAAAAAAATCAGAAGACGTGAGGTATCCGGTCCTACTACCTTCTGACCACCGCTGCACATACCTCATCGTCGACCACACGCACCGGTGCCTGCTTCACATTGGCGTAAACGATGCCCTTTAAGAACTACGCGAGTACTTTTGGGTGATCAAGGGCCGCCAGTGCGTGAAAAAGGTGATCTTTAGATGTAAAGTGTGTGCTAGGTTCAAGCTCCAACCTGCATCAGCCCCTACCGCACCACTGCCGACCGACAGGGTGGAGAGATCGCACCTATTTCAAGTTGTGGGTGCTGACTTTACCAGTCCTGTTTTTGTGAAAGAAATCATTCCTGTGAAAGCCTACATAGCTACTTTTACGTCTGGCGTTGTTCAGCCTGAACAACGGCAGACGTAAAAGTTTGTGTCGCGACGCGACTTGCCTAGTGTTATTTATTCCGACAATGCTCTAGCTTGTCGTGCGGCCAGCTGTGACCTAAGAGTGATGTACCAAACCTTGAGGGACTTCCAAGTACATGACTTTTGCTCTAGTAACCATATTACTTGGAAATTCATTGCAGAACGTACAGTTTGTTTGCGTAGATTTTGAGAAAGGATGATTCGCATTGTTAAAAGCTGACTGCCAAAAATTCTAGGGAAAGGATGCTTTGATTTAGAGCAGCTTGTGATTATCCTTGCCGAAGTAGAAAATGTGGCGAATTCTAGGTCAAAAACGTATCTCTTTGCTGATGCTACCGATCCAGATGTACTTACGCTTTCGCACTTTCTAATCGGTAGGAAGTCTACTACACTGCCTAATTCTAATAATGCTGAAACCTCAGGAAGTGGCTCCACTGCTTTAAGGCATCGGAAGTACAGGCAGCAAATAGTAACTGATTTTTGGATGCGTTGGTATAAAGAATATTTGTTGTGCTTGAGAAGTGCGTACATTACGCGAGTACAGCCTAGACACCAGCTTAAGGTTAACGATGTAGTCGTCATTAAGGAAGACAAGGTGCCCATGCCCTTTTGGAAAGTTGGTTGAGTGAGGTGTACTTATCAAGTTATAATCACGTTAGAGCCTGCAAAATTGTCTTAGAAGACTTTATATTCACAAACTTTAGAGTCTCATCTGCCCACCTAACTTTCTGCCTCTCCTTTACCCGCTTGCCTTCTCTAAAAATTCAGTCAGTTACCTTCAGTGACCAGTGGTTATTTTGCTTACGCGCAACGTACTCGGCCCATGCCCATTTCTTCTTGATTTCAACTGTGATATCATTAACTTCGGTTTGTTCTCTGACGCACTGTGCTGTCTTCTTGCCTCTTAAAGTTACACCTATCGTTTTCCTTTCCATCGCTCGCTGCGTCGTCATCAATTTAAGCTGAAGGCCGTCAGGCAGGCAGGCAGGCAGGCAGGCCTGCCTGCCTGCCTGCCTGCCTGCCTGCCTGCCTGCCTGCCTGCCTGCCTGCCTGTCTGTCTGTCTGTCTGTCTGTCTGTCTGTCTGTCTGTCTGTCTGTCTGTCTGTCTGTCTGTCTGTCAACTATACTAAATAGTCAAGTACATGCATGTAGCAATACGAAAGTGATTAACGCCATCTAGTGATAGTGATTTGCAAGGACATATACACACAACTCTATCTATTCAGCGATTCATACACTAGAGTGGCTACATACTACTAGTAATGCCACAGATGAGGGAACGAGGCACAGCCTTGGGAGCTTCGCCCCTGAAGCCTAAGTAGAGCCTTCGTCATCTTGAGCTGTGACGTCTTCTGTCGAACACATGTGAGAATGCTTTCAAGACAGACAGACAGACAGACAGACAGACAGACAGACAGACAGACAGACAGACAGACAGACAGACAGACAGACATGTAATATGGTGGGGAAATTTAAGAAAAACGGAAAAGAAAAAGGCCCCAGCCCGTGCCACTAGGTATAACGGGCTATTGACAGACAGACAGACAGACAGCAAACTTTATCAAAACCGGAGGAGTTACTGCTGGGGCTTCTAACGAGGAGCCGCTGTAACCGCTCGCCGCGCCCACAAAGAGGATCATTGTTTTTCTACTGTTTCTGAACATTATACACTGTTTATGTATGAATGTTCCTTTCTTTGGATGTTTGCAGCTAATCCATGGGATAACTCTCTGAAAGAGCGTGCAAGTACACCATGCCTTTCGATGACACAACACACTGTCTTCGTACATTGCGTGCGCAAGTGAGAGAGAGGGAAATTTAGAACTAATTAAGCGCTACCTACATTTTACAGTGTAAACGAATGTTTGTCTTCTCCATTCTTAGCCTCCACTTACTCTCAATTATTTGAAATCACGAAATATTTTAGGTATATTAGAACCAGAAGGAAATTGATTTATTTATATGTGGGGTTCAACGTAGCAAAACCACCATTAGATTATGAAAGACGCCATAGTGGAGGGCTCCGAAAATTTCGACAACCTGGAGTTCTTTAACGTGCACCCAAATCTCAGCACATGGGCATACAACATTTCTGCCTGCATCGGAAATGCAGCCGCCACAGCCGGGATTCGATCGCGCGACCTGCGGGTCAGCAGCCGAGTACCTTAGCCACTAGACCACCATGACGGGACAGAACCTAGGAGGGGAGATGGAGGTAGATAAAAAGAAATCATGGATGTACTCCGCCATGAGCCCGGTAGAATTCCGTGCACTGGGGAAAGTGTGAATGGGAAGAATAGTAAGAACGGTGGAGAGGGAAAAAAAGAGCAGATTGACGTTAAATTGTCTGAAATTTTCCTATCCACTTATTGAAGCGGTCTCAGTAAGAATAAACCTCTTCTACGAAAGAAGCTTGGCTCATCGACTGCATCACTTGTGAGCATTAAGAAGAGAAGCACTCTACCATTAGCGTCTAGACTGATTTCATTACCATGGAGTGGGCTGCCAGACAAACACGCTTAACTCATAAATTCTCTCGTTATCTCTTCCCCTCTCCCGCACACTCACACAGAAGCTGGAGTGAGTTTTGCAAAGGTGCACGGTATAACATAAATATAACAAAAGAGCTGGGAAGTACAAGCAAAGTCAGCAGTACGTGCAGACTCCACCTCAGCAAGCCGCTTTTTGTGTGTGTATGCATGCTTGTCTATTACAGAGACCACCACTACCGCCACTCTGAGCATGAGCATTTCTCGCGATAAAGTGGACCCAGAGAAGACCCTTAAAGAGCGTCAGATAGAATTTACAACGATTTATTTGATTGATTTGTGGGGTTTAACGTCCCAATACCACTATATGATTATGAGAGGTCGTAGTGGAGGGCTCCGAAAATTTTGACCACCTGGGGCTCTTTACCGTGCACCCGAATCTGAGCACACGGGCCTACACCATTTCTGCCTCCTTCGGAAATGCACCCGCCACCACCGGGATTTGATCCCGCAACCTGCGGTTCAGCCGCCGAGCACCCCAGCCATTAGACTACCGCGGCGGGGCAGTACTTTACAATTGCCCACTGTCGAAAGAAGGCGCCTTGGGGAACTAGCTGATACCGCATTCAGTAGAGAAGAAGGCTTTGAAAGTATTTTGTTTCTTACGCAAAACTCCTTTTAAAACAGGCTTTAAGCCATGTCATGTTCATTCTGATTTTAAATGCGAAGCGTTTCTTAGCGAACTTCAGTGACTTTGAGCGTATCTATCTATCTATCTATCTATCTATCTATCTATCTATCTATCTATCTATCTATCTATCTATCTATCTATCTATCTATCTATCTATCTATCTATCTATCTATCCGCCAACGGCTTTTAGCTCTCCTAACCGTTTCGATAATGGTACCGATACCAAACTTGGTATGGCATAACATGACTATATGAAGATCATATTTGACTTGTCGTAACACAAAAATCGTGACATGTCTGTCATGTATGCCATGATTTACATTTCATGCTCCTGCAGCTCTTGCGGTGGTTTCGTAAACATGGCATGTTGCAAAACTGGTATGGTAAAACATGATTGCATGGCGAACACAAGCGACAGACCCTAACATGAAAATCGTGACATGCGTGTCATGGGACATGACTACATGCTACGCTCATGATGCGCTCGCGGGCGTTTCGCTAGCGTCACATATACCAAATTTGATATTAAAGTACGTGAATGGATGACGAAGGTATGTGACTGGTGCAAACATAATAGTCATGAGATGCGTGTCATGTAACCCCATGACTACATGCCACGCTCATGATGCGCAGGTGGCCGTTTCGCTAGCTTCACTTTAACCAAATTTGGTATTAGGGGACGTGAATGGAAGACGAAGGTATGATGCTGGTGCAAACATGATAAACATGAGATGCGTGTCAATTAACAACATGACTACACGCTACGCTTATGATGCGCTCGCAGCCGTTTCGCTAGCTTCACATGTACCAAACTCGGTAATACGTGACGCGAATGGACAACCTAGGTAAATGGCACATGCAAACTTGATAATCCCGACATGCGTGTCATGTAACAACATGACTAAATGCCACACTGATGATGCGCTCGTGGCCGTTTCACTTGCTTCACATATTCAAAATTTTGTATTACGTGATTTCAATGAATGACGAAGGTATTCGTGACTGGTGCAAACATAATTATCATGAGATGCGTGTCATGTGAAAACATTACTACGTGCCACAGTCAAGGCACCAATACATTTCGACGTGACGCGGTGTGCTTGCCGGCGTTCATTTCGTCGCGTCACGCAGGCGTCGCCACGCCAGGCGCTGGTCCTGCCATATACTCGCCGGCGCGCGCCGCGCTGCGTTGCTTTGACGCATGCGCGTTTCAGCGCGTCTGGCGTCCCTCTGTCATGAAAAGTGGGAGACACAGTGTTGTCTGTGTAACGCATTGGCGCGAAATGCAGCATGTCGCCGTTCGCGCCGGTTTCTGTCGGGCCGCGCCGACGGACGCTGGCCGTGCTGCTCGCGCCTGGCGTCAGACTATAGAGTACTTGCGTTTTGCTAACGTAGCGTCGCTTTGCCCAGCGTGCGCACGCTTCAACACTACATTGGAGTATATTGGGCTCCTCATGATGCACTCACGGCCATTTTGCTAGCTCCGCATATACCAACTTCGGTGTTACGCGACATCAATGGATGAGCAAAGTATATGACTGGTGCAAACATGATAATCCTGATACCCGTGTCACGTAAGAACATGGCATCATAGCACGCTCCTAGCGTGCTCGCGGCCGTTTGGCTAGCCCCACATATACCAAATTTGGTATCACATGACGTTTATAAACGACGAAGGTAAACGACACATCCGAACACGATAATAATGACACGGAAGTCATGTATAGCGTCCTTTACCTCCACCTCGTGACGTTCTGCTGACTTTAAAGTGTCATATAAACCTTTCTCATTCATGCTTTGCAAATCATCGAACCCCTCTGTGCGTGAGATCTGCCAATTTTTTAGCTCTTCTTTCCTCTTGTTTTTGTAGCCTTTTCTTGTCCTTTATTCACCTTACCCACTTTTCACGCGCACAAGGAACTGACTAACCTTGCTGCCCTTCGGACTATTTTTTGAGGTGTCCTTCTCGCAAGACGTGACGAAAAGAGCAGCTCTGGAATAGGCTTTCTGTGATCCCTACAGAATAATGATGTTTTCGTAGTTACCCCTTTCAACATCTTTCAATTTTACCAGTTGATTTGGAGCAACGAATGAGATATTTCTGCAGCAGTCAATTCTTTTCTTACAGCATGTTTCTAAGCAGTGAAATTTGCTCCTGTCTTGCGAGTATTTCTACGCTTTCAACTGCAAACGAATTAATTTCACAAGCTTGTTACAGCTCAATGGCTTGCATTTCTTTTAAAATATTGCCGTAAACACTGGCAGAATATTTAGCACTGTTCTAGGAAAATACATTGGAAAAAATCAATATCAGTACCTCTGTCGACGTTGATTGATTGATGATTGATTTGTGGGGTTTAACATCCCAAAACCGCTATTTGATTATGAGAGACGCCGTAGTGGAGGGCTCCGGAAATTTACACCACCTGGGGTTCTTTAACGTGCACTCAAATCTGAGTACACGGGCCTAAAACATTTCCGCCTTCATCGGAAATGCAGCCGCCACAGCTGGGATTCGATCCCACGACCTGCGGGTTAGCAGCCGAGTACCTTAGCCACTAGACCACCGTGGCGGGGATACCTCTGTCGACGTTATAGTGATCATTATTGAATCGAAGCTGCGACGTACTTGAACACCACAACGGAATCCTGTCCTGTATGACATCAAGATAGAGAAATTAAGGAAAATTAGGAAAATACAGCTAAATTAACCTAAATAAAAATTTGATTTCATGCCATATATTAGGCGCAAGGGGAAGGGGAATAGAAAACTCCACGTATCTCCACGAAGTGAATCATGGCGAATGGGCGAAGCTTTGGGTATCGTATCGGTGAGTAACCGTACGTTGTCTGAGCATCGCCCGATATATTTTAATTTCAGTGAAGCATTGTGACATAAACTGAAATGTAAATTGATTGAGTATTCCAGTTGCTTTAGGCTATTCAAGCTAGAATAAAATGATTGCTGAAGAGAAGGTTATGTCTCGAAAGTGGTGTGTTTAAAAAAAGTTGATAACGATTTCGAGTACTTAGTACTCGACTATGGGAGAGCCTAAAGCCGTCCCGTGGACTGTTTACAAAAAGCTTTAACGATTTACAGTACTTGATACTGTACTATGGGAGAGCTGAAAGCCGTCCCCAGCATGATTTAGGCTCTATATGTGCTATGCCGCATATTTTAGCGGCGTCCACCATCTTACCGGTGGCGAGATACTATTTTACTATAGGTGATTTATCAGGACATGTAGTCCTCGACGTGTGCCTTTGTGCTGCAGGTTTCTTCAAGGAGCCTCGACATCTAGGCACATTTTCGTGGAGATAAGCTCAACAATACTCTTCTCAATAGGTTACTTTCACTGGAAACAGCGGTCTCTTACCTTATAACTTGCCCATCTCTACGTTGACGTCTATTACAATTTTTTTTGTCTCAAGTATGTTTAGACTACAGCACCGGTTCTATACCGTGACCACAACGGAAGGCAAGGCTAGGTCCTCAGAAGCTTCGTCCCTAAGACAGGGAAAAGGCCCGGTGTATTATGAAGGTGTGCTGACAAAACAGAATATAAGTGGATGAACAGCGCAGCATCTCTAACAGGCCAATAATAGCACGCAAACAAAAAAAAAGATCAAGAGTCACTGGTTCCTCAGGCACAAGTGGATCAACAATGCAGCCTCTTGAACAGGCCAGTATTGCCACAGATAAATAAAAAGAATAAAAGTCCAAGATAAGAGAAAGGAAAAGCCACCCTTTTTCCCCCATTCTGTTTCACTGATATTGTATTACTTGCCTCACTGAAAGTTCACACAGTATGTTGCGTCACCAAGCTTCTGGTGTGGCTCAAACCCAGCTACAGTTTAGGAGACACTATGCTCTCCTAGAACCACTGCATATGCTCCCTACGGAAGCAGATTAGCGCATAAGTCCGCCATGTAGCCAAGTTAGCCACCATAGTTACGCGGTAAAGCCACGTTCTGTTTTTGCAGGCGACTTGCTTAAATCTGTCGCCGATCGTCAAAGTGTGTTTCCGACCGTCAGTCAACGTGCCTGGCATGACAACTACCGGCGAAGAAAGAACAAGCACCTGCTTTCGGGGTTGTGCCGCAGGAGTTCAAAAGCCTTTTTAGTCTGTCCGGTGGCGCAGTGCGCAAAGGTGTAGCGTAGCGCCGAACATGCACCACCACTGCCGCGTGGTCAAGTAGCGCCAGCTATGGAAGATAAGCAACAACTCATAACTCAACTCAAAGTATAGGTCCTCCGAGATTTGAGAAGGTCCCCGCTAGGCCTAGATCATTGTTTATTTCGGTCTGTTTTTCAAAAAATATTGCTAAATTCACGAAAATACTTTGCCGTCAGAGCTTGAGAGCACGAATCTAAAGGGGAAAAAATGGCCCCGTATCTGCATGTAATCTGCAAATGTCGTTGAAAGACGATAGTCTTGCGTGTGGAGAGAGTGAGCAAAACATTTATTTGAAGTTCTGCGCAAGAAAATCGGTGAATGGTATTCCGGAGGCACTGCGTCAGAGTGCCTCGAGCGGGCAGCGGAGGCTCCCGAGCGCATCAAGTCATGTCACACGTGAGCCATGAGCGCTATCTGGCAGTTTCTTTTGGAAAACAAAGCGTGTGGCCGTGCGCGCCCGTCTCAGAGGTGATAAGGTGTAGAAAGCGAGGTTACGGGTAGGTGCCACCACCATCTCGCCTTAGCAAAGCGTTCGAAACACTTCCCTTCCTGTGCAAGCGTTGCATTGTAAGCGCAGCGTGATAAGTGCTACGGTCCTTAAAGTTACCTATGTATGCGTTTTCTAGTAAGATATGCATATGCAGAATATGCAGTAATGATAGAAGAAGTCAGAAAAGCTTTGGAGAGCGTGCAAAGGGGCAAAGCTGCTGGTGAGGATCAGGTAACATCAGATCTGCTGAAAGATGGAGGACAGATTGTGTTAGAAAACTAGCCACCCTGTTTACGAGGTGTCTCCTGACGGGAAGAGTACCAGAGTCTTGGAAGAATGCTAACATCATCTTAATACATAAGAAAGGAGATGACAAGGACTTGAAGAATTACAGGCTGATCAGCTTGCTCTCTGTAGTATACAAGCTATTTACAAAGGTAATTGCTAACAGAGTAAAGAAAACATTAGAATTCAATCAACCAAAGGAACAAGCAGGATTTCGAACAGGCTACTCAACAATTGACCACATTCATACTATCGATCAGGTAATAGAGAAATGCTCAGAGTATAACCAACCACTATACATAGCCTTCATAGATTACGAGAAGGCGTTTGATGCAGTAGAAATATCAGCCGTCATGCAAACACTGTGGAATCAGGGCGTAGATGAAGTATATATAAACATTCTGGAAGAAATCTACAGGGGATCAATTGCTACCATAGTGCTTCATAAAAAAAGCAACAGAATACCAATCAAGAAGAGTGTAAGGCAGGGGGACACAATTTCTCCAATGCTATTTACCGCGTGCTTACAGGAGGTTTTCAGAAGCCTAGAATGGGAACAGTTAGGAATGAGAGTCAATGGAGAATACCTTAGTAACCTGCGCTTCGCCGATGACATTGCATTGCTGAGTAACTCGGGGGACGAATTGCAACTCATGATTACGGAGTTAGACAAGGAGAGCAGAAAGGTGGGTCTTAAAATTAATCTGCAGAAAACGAAAGTAATGTACAACAACCTCGGCAAGGAGCAGCGCTTCGAGATAGGTAATAGTGCACTTGAAGTTGTAAAAGACTATGTTTACTTAGGGCAGGTAATAACCGCAGAGCCGAACCACGAGATTGAAGTAACTAGAAGAAAAGGAATGGGGTGGAGCACATTCGGCAAGCACTCTCAAATTATGACAGGTAGATTGCCACTATCCCTCAGGAGGAAAGTATATAACAGCTGTATCTTGCCGGTACTTAGCTACGGAGCAGAAACCTGGAGACTTACAAAGAGGGTTCAGCTTAAATTGAGGACGACGCAGCGAGCAATGGAAAGAAAAATGGTAGGTGTAACCTTAAGAGACAAGAAGAGAGCAGAGTGGATTAGGGAACAAACGGGGGTTAAGGATATCATAGCTGAAATCAAGAAGAAGAAATGGACATGGGCAGGGCAGGTAGCGCGTAGACAGGATAACCGCTGGTCATTAAGGGTAACTGACTGGATTCGCAGAGAAGGGAAGCGGGTTAGGGGGAGACAGAAGGTTAGGTGGGCAGATGAGATTAAGAAGTTTGCGGGTATAAATTGGCAGCAGCAAGCACAGGACCGGGTTAACTGGCGGAACATGGGAGAGGCCTTTGTCCTGCAGTGGACGTAGTCAGGCTGATTATGATGATGCAGAATATATGCGTGTTGTTATGGTGCCCCAGCCATGCACAATAATTGCTTTTTAATTGACAATTTCACAAGCATGAACGCTCAAGCTTGAGCAACATTGGTGGTCGCTGCGGATGGGGTCGGCCGTTTCAAGTACCTGATGCCGGTAAGAGTGGACAAACACACAAATGTCAGGCAGACAGACAGATAGACAGAGAGACCAAAATTTTTGCGTCGATGGACCCCAAGAAAGACTATTGTCTTTAAAAAGAAGCACCAGTTCGTAGCTAACGAGCAACCGAGCGCACGGCGGTCACTAGATAGAATCTAGGTGAACGGCGACAGCTTTCTTTCTTTCTTTCTTTCTTTCTTTCTTTCTTTCTTTCCTTCTTTCTTTCTTTCTGTCTTTCTTTCTTTCTTTCCCTCTTTCTTTTTTCTTTCTTTCTTCCTTTCTTTCTTTCCTTCTTTCTTTCTTTCTTTCTTTCCTTCTTTCTTTCTTTCCTTCTTTCTTTCTTTCTTTCCTTCTTTCTTTCTTTCTTTCTGTCGGTGGTGCTGCCTGTGCACCAGCTTCTCTGCAGTGTATGGTTGCTAGCAACGTTGGAAAGCAAATGCGCTACTCTGCTACGCAAAGGTAGCTTATACAGTTACTCTATGCTCTCCTAGCAGGCTGCGCCATCTCGCTACGCTGCATACGCTATGCGTGGGTTCTAATGAATCGGAAGGTTTCGGCCATGTAATCTCTGCGACATGTGACGTGCATTAGATTGCGCCTAGCTTCGGAGAAATTTTACGAGTAGATTATTGCAGCTAGCTTTATTAGAATACGCCACGTACACATCGCTGTCAATTAAAACCATGATCCATCCACCTAGCTGTTCGCTGACTTTCGGTCAATAGACATCTTACACATGTTACTCGGTCTATGCCACATTTCGCTGAACAGGGGTACATTTGGTCGTGGCTAACCAATACACAGACCATTATTCGTTTTCGTTATTTCGTTTAAAGTACCAACATGAATTACTGAAGGCTTGACCCTAGGTAGTTATCTGTACTCTCTCCGTTGATACTACTATCGTCTCTAGCTATGAAGTCTTCCCGAGTGAGCGGGTAAAAGCAGTAACCTTGCTGATATTCAGTAAGTACCTGCCATCTTTCTCTATCTGTTTGCCTAGAAGCTACTTTCCTGTTCCCAGACTTTCGTATTAGTGTCTGGCTCTCGGCCTTTTGTTGACGTTATTTGCCAGGCCCTGACAAGAAACGCCCAATTAAGCCACTTCCCACAGCTAACCAAAGTGCAGCTGTTGTCAAACATTGAAAGTTTTTTTTATGGGAAATCGGACTCATACAATAATTACTACGGTGTGGTCATCATACTTGGCTCATCATGGGACGCTTATACAGTTCCTGTGCTTGCTCATCACGCAATATTTGCGCAATAAACACCCACTCAATTGAAATTCGCCATAAAGTATAGCTTTCCAGAGACGATCGTGCTTTCCACACTATACAAAAGCAAAACATCCTAACACATTTACCAAACTACGAGTTACCCGTACACCAAAGGCACCCATCCGAACAATATCGTTCTTCGAGATGGTATAAGGGAGAGCTTGCGGGGGCTTCGTGAACTACGCTTCTCCCAGCTTCAAGTTTTCTTTTTTTTTAGGCTTACCTAATCCTCACCTCACAGCGCATGCTACAGGAAAGCGTGGCTACCGATGGGATGCTTCGCTAAGCAGCCATGGATTTATTGTAAACCGCCTCGAAATTGAGAAAACGCGCGTTACATGAGCACCGAACCGTGAAACGTATTACGCTCCCGTATCTGTAACAGCTCACAGGAAGCTACTTTGGGGACTTACGGACGGTGCTGAATGAGGGCGGGTGTAAACAGTGGCGCGTACACCAAGTAATCGAGCCGTGCTGTTGAGAAGAGTGAAGCACTATTTAAGACGGGCGAGTAACAAACATTACCGAGTTCTAACTACGCAACGCTGTAAAAACCTTCTGACGTAACACGAACCAGCCCGTTCTTTCTCGCTAGGCTCGCTGATCTTGCCATCGACAGTACGTACGGGTTCGATACTTGGAGAGGTCCATAGCAGCTGGAACAGATACAGACAGACAACTTTGTCGGGGGGGCTGGCGTCTGCGCCTATACCAGCTGCCTCAAAGAGCGCCATGATTTCGAAAGAATCGTGCATTACCAAAGCCCACGCACGCCTCATTACGCAATGCACGCACCGCGGACCGCGAAAGGAGTGAAAAGTTTCACACGCGGGAGCATGGATAAATGTTCAAAGGTCTCGTAATGTTTCACGTGAGTCCGAAGGCCAAAGACACCTCTGAGCACCTTCGCGATTACTGCGAGCCCAGGGGATTAAAAAAAAATGAGCCAAGGAAATATCCACGAGCTATCATCGACGCACACTTTAGGCTGGCAACGATGCCGCAGCTTTCGCGTCGTGTAGATACATGACTCTGATGAGCCGTGAAGCCGAACTTACAGCTGTAGAAGAGATAAAGCAAGAAAAAAAAGGCAGTTCACGAGGACGTGAATAGTGGAGCGGCCGTATTCTTTCCTCCTTGAATCTCCGCCGGGAGTGCAGCTTTCTTTGTTGTCTTTTTATCCCCCTCCATCACGGGAATATAGAGGTGCACGCTAATAACGGAACGCGACGCGTCATCGGCCGCGGCATGGTGGTGGCCCCTGGGTAATTAAAAGCCTAATGTCCTCGTAACGAGTTTCGTCCAACACAGCCGCGCTGGCGGCCACGAAAACGAATGGCATCATACGTGCTCGGCGGCTGGGCCGAGGGAGCACCATCTCTTCTCGACACGCTTCTTCGCCTGACCTTTAAGTTCCGCCTGCCCAGCTTTCCCCCGCCACCGTCCCACCAGGGTGTAATACATTGCGTCGAAGTCTTCTCTTCACGTTGTACCCGATCGGTTTCGGGGCGGTGGCTGTCGGCTTAAAGTTCGCTCGAAGCGTGCCGCAGATTAGTGCGAGGCTAAAGTGGAGACACCAGGAGACGGCTTAACGAGGACGGTGGGCCGTAACACGCAGCACCAGTGGTGCTTTCAGCACGCGACAACTTGATTAAGTTTCACGCCGAGGTAAAACTATACAGCCAGGTGGGACTAATCACGCTGATGACCCGAGACTGGGAGCTGAAATGAAGAGACAAGGTGTGGAGGGATTAAGGAATGGAAGCTTCGCCAATACGTACACTCATGAGGTGTAGCGCCATATTTTGGTAATTTATCGGATTATGGAAAAGAAAATATGGCACCATGAAAGCTTGCCGTATTTGGTGAAGATGGATTAACGGCGATTGATACTTAGGCCAGTAAAAACGTAACTTTGGCAACTTCATCGTTGAACGAGGAAAACACTTTGTTTTCTTCCCTGTAGCCTTTCTCTGTGTTCACCGCTTGCCGTATGCGCCTAACCAGGCAAGAAATGCGGGCTTAGGAGAAGGCGGGTAAGAATCTACAGATTCGCTCATTATAATGTCCACACTAAATTGCCCCTTCTGTAATAAAATACAGTGGGATGCTTTAAAATCTGACAATTTTTTTTAAAATTAAAGCGAGCGAGTGCATAAGCATAAATACTAACGACCGTCACCAAATGAAAGTTTCTGGACGTAAGTGATATTTGTGGCAAGTATTACATACAGACCACATCGGCTATGTCAAGTTCGTTTAATGAAATTTGTTTTACGCTAACATAGGTGTTTTTTTTTTATGAATGGCACGAAACTTTCTGTGGATAAACTTTTTTTTCTGTAACTAATGCTTTCTTTAAATAAAAAGAGTTTCACATGTGGCTCCCGAAGGCCCGCTGTCGATTTCTTTAACCGCTTAACGCTACGTTTGCTTTCTTTTTAGGCTAGTTAAAGAAAAATAAATAAATTATTCTTTCAATTTTTCAACTTTTTTGCTTACTGCTTGACATTGAACATGCATCCTTTTTTATCTATGCTAGCAATCAAATTGTTATGAATCATCAGCCCAGCAGAGCCTCACGACGCCTAAGAGAAAGTGCGCAATAAATATAGAATATTCTGCTGAGCGCTCTTTATAACGTTTGGAATTACAGTAGCGCAATAGTGGTCGTTTATCAGTATTCAACAAGGAACTGCCAGTCTTCCTAAAATAAAACTGCGTGTATGTGAATCGACGTAAGGATCGTCAGTCTTATAAAAGTTAAAAGAAAACCATCTGCCTAAATCATACCGTACCTAAAAAAACCACAAATCCTTCTTAAGCAGTCAGTCATCACTCCTCGTGGGACAGGCGCGTGGACGCAATACAATAACGCATCCGCGCGATATATCTTGCATTGTATTAAAAGTCGTTAACCCGCATTTCGATTACTGTCACACAGCTTGAAAGTAGGCGTCCGTGATTTCAAGGCATCGGGGCGAACGTGCGGCAAACATTTATTGCCGTTCTAAATCAAAGCAACTTCACTGAACCACCACGTCCCTTCCTTGGTCTCTCGGGCGACTGCACTTTATGTACCACCCTAAAGCTAAGGGAACGCATTTCACGCCCCCTTGTCCCCAGCCTTCCATGGATGGAGCCGCTGTAAAACACCGCCGGCAGTATCGAATTTAATGCTCGGCCGAAGGGAAGCCGAGGCTGGCGTCTATACAGTTTCAAGAAAAACACATATTCACACCGCAGAACAACCGTCCAGCGAGGCCCCCTTTTCCCGGCGCTGAGGAGAAACCGTTTCACTCCGTGACGCTTTATTGCGCGTAAAAACGGGGCCATCTGAAGAAACTTCAAGTCGGCTGCGCTTCCGGGGCTGGGTGGAGGGGGCGCAATTAACGTCGTGTATTCGAAGCGGAGGCCGTGCTAAGAACAACGAGGAGACATCCGGCAAGTGACTACACTACAGTAAGCGAGCGAGCCGAGATCTATGCGCCATCTAGCTCGGAGCGTCGTGTGAGGAGGAAGCTCAAAATGAGTTGGGCAGAAATAGGGGAGAATGCAACGAAGGGAATGAAGGTAGGCAGAGACGAAAGGACCTGTCTGCTTGGGAAGGGTGTGGGAAAGCAAAAGCCAGCGCAACCTGGTGGCAGATGATGTCAAAGGAAGGTAGTGCAGGTTAAATGCAGCGGGTCGTTGGTATGCGGAGTCTACTGCTCTTGACAGAGCTGTGAGTATAGAGCAGTGTTTGTGAAATGAACAATAACATCATCATCAGCCTGACTACGTCCACTGCAGGACAAAGGCCTCTCCCGTGTTCCGCCAGTTAACCCGGTCCTGTGCTTGCTGCTGCCAATTTATACCCGCAAACTTCTTAATCTCATCTGCCCACCTAATTTTCTGTCTCCCCCTAACCCACTTGCCTTCTCTGAAAATCCAATTAGTCACCCTTAATGACCAGTGGTTATCCTGTCTACACGCTACATGCCCGGCCCATGTCCATTTCCTCTTCTTGATTTCAACTATGATATCCCTAACCCCCATTTGTTCCCTAATCCACTCTGCTCTCTTCTTGTCTCTTAAGGTTACACCTACCATTTTTCTTTCCATTGCTCGCTGCGTCGTCCTCAATTTAACCTGAACCTTCTTTGTAAGTCTCCAGGTTTGTAAGTCTTTATGTCTACTTAGGACAAGTCATAACCGCGGAGCCAAACCACGAGATTAAAGTGACTTAATAAATAAGAATGGGGTGGATCATAGTTGACAAACACTCTCAAGTTATGGCAGGTAGATTGCCACTAGCCCTCAAGAGGAAGGTATATAACAGCTTTATATTGCCGGTACTTAGCTACGGGGCAGAAACCTGGAGACTTACAAAGAGAGTTCCGGTTAAATTGAGGACGAACAATAACTATAACCGACATTTAATGTCCCAAAACCATGACGTGTACATGAGGCACGCTGTAGCAGATGGCTTCGGAAAGTTCGACTGTCCGGTGTTCGTTAACGTGCATTCGCAACGAACAGTACACGGGCCTCAAGTGTCTGGCCTCCATCTAAATGTGGTCACCAAGGCCTGAGCCCTCGACATTTGTGAAAAGAAGGAGCGCTAGAAAGTCGTTCATCATACTAGACGTGTTGTGGAAGACCTGCGTAATCCTCTTCGAAATACTTACGTCAAGTAGGCAACAATACGCGAACAGAGGAACATCGAGGCTTGCGCCGTGGATCCGATAAGTGCACCTGTGGAGAGTTAAACTAGCCGGAAGAATGGCTTCAGCCGAGAGCTTCGAGCGTCCGCGTATTCGGCATAATACGTGTACTTGTGCCGCGGGCATATTGAATGAGCGTTAACTTGCATTTCCAGTCTGAAATCTTTGACTAGTCAAGTAGTATAAGTACAGTCACCATGACTTCCATTCCGAGAGGACAATTAATATTGGACACCGTGAACTAATTGGTTAATTCTCAAACAACGTGCGTTTCACACCGTGAAGCTGTCTGTTTGTGGATCAAATATGTAGTAAATGACATCGTGATGGTCACATTTTACATGCAAAAGAAATACTACTACTGCGGCACATTTACAGCATTGAAGGAAGCGGTGAAGCTACCACATATACGTTGTCTTCAAATATTTTATGTCATTGGCTATATTTTGCTCAATAATAGTTTAACCTTGGTAACTTGAGATTCAGGTATCTTTCTGTTTTGTTTCCACCACTTTATTAGTCGAACAGCATGCATTACAAGTAAATGTGATGGAGAGAAACGAATTGTAGATTTATGCCAATTAACAGGGACACTCGTTAATGACAGCAATTTGCAAAATGACCATTATTAGTGGCTAAAGACAGATGTCTAAAAAACGCAACGTTATATACACGACATTCATCTAAAAAAATGTAATGTTGTGAAACCAGCCGCGGATCAGCAGTGCATGCCTATTTCCAGAGAATAGATTTGGACACCCACCAAAGAGGGCTAACAGTTGTAACTGTAAGATGCTAGCCGCTGTAACTCTAACATGCATGCTCTAGCCACCAGAGAAGATACGCTACACGCCAACTATTCCCATGCAAGAGCGACTCGCAGCAGTTGCCACTGCGGCTATCATCTGCGTAGAAAGACGCGTTTATGGAACTCTCTGGAGACCGGCGGACCATTATTGAAAAAAAAAACACACCTTGTATCTTCTCCCAACGCTCATAAAATCGATACGTCGTATATGCGTTCGCGGCTACAGGCTCATTTCAGTTCTCCTGCTCCACTTTCATCACTTCCAGCTATTGCACTAACTATACTTAGTAAATGCACTTACTACATGATATGCGCCAAGTATACGTGTCACCTTAACGGTTAACCACATTCCCTCATCCCGTTTTAAAAAAGAACCGCGGTCATATAGGCGTACAAGTTTCTGTCTGGTAAACTTGCTTGCCATCTGCACCTACATCGTTTTAATTTGATGCGACCAAGTCCAAGCGCGTCTTTTCTCTTCGCCACGCAGTTCACCAAAAATAGGGAAAGCACCCACGTAGCTTTTTGTCCTCTTTCATTCGAGTCACGTACGCTGATAGTAATGAAAACTGGAGGGGCTCGGTTGACAGGAAGGAACCCCACTGCCATTCAGTCCCGGAGGAAATGGCCCCGCAGCAAGGGCACTACTCTTGCGCCCCGTCTGTTGCCGACGCTAAACAGCCTCGCTCTGTATAGACATTGCAATGTGTTTATTCTTCGAAGCTTTCGTTGCACTTCTTTCGCCTTTGTTTTCTCAGCCGAACAATCGTCCGCAGACAGATGGAAGATAGTTGAGGGAGATGGCGGTAAAGATAAGGGGCCGGAACAAGTGCGCCCACCTACACGGTCTATAACGTTTGGCAATGAAACTCTCGTCATGTTTCGCCTCGGCCGTCTTATAGAGACGCCCGGTAGCATTGCGACCGACGTGCGTGGATTTCACGAGGTCCACATTTTCCGGCGTTTATCGTGGTTTTTCGTTCTCGCACTCGCGATGGTGTATGTTTTTGTCGAGCTGCTCGGCATGCTTGTGCTGTCTTCGTAGCGGTATGTTTCACAGCAGACACGCATCGGAAGATTTGATGAGTGAGCATGCTGAGCGAAAAGTGAATAGATATATGTGCAAGGCGTTAATTATATTCATGAAGGCATTGCATACGAGCCACGAATGCCGAGAAACAAACTTTGACCCCCCCCCCCCCAAAAAAAAAACTGCGTGGTTTGTTTGCGAAGCGCGTGCTCCGTTTCATAGCGAGGAACGCAGCGGTACCTACGAAGAGAATGGAATGTACATTGAAGAGGGAGTAAAAGTGAAATGTATTAAAGAAAATGTAACTGCATACCACATTTTTATGGCACACAGTAAAAATTTTTGCACCCTGAAGGGTGTAAATGAACTTGTTCCATGGACGACACCCTAAGGGTGTTAATTCAGCACCTTCCAAAAAGGTGCTTTTCAATGCACCTTTAGAATAGGGTGTACATGTAAAAACTGTAGGGTGTTACAAAAACACCCTTAAGAAAGGATGCCTTCGATGTCCTTCACTTTTTTAACACCCTCTGAGGAGGATGCAAGAAGGGTGCACAAGGGTGTTGAGTGCCCATGGCAGGGGTGCCAGTATTTTTTATACTGCACTAATAGATATAAGCATGCACTGATTACACACTACTTGAAGAAAGAGGTCCTGATTATCAATGGTGCGCCACCTGTCGAGCTCCATTCATAAGCGTGTGGGCTAAAATATAAACACGTACAATCGTGTATGAACTTCTGCTGGATCTATATATACACTTCACAGTATATGCATAATGTGCGTTACAGAAAACTAAGCCTTGCTGCCCTTGCATATTGCATTTATTTAATAGGCAAATAAAACTTATAAACTTTTCCTCTGCCACACAACTTTATCACCGGATGTGTAACATGTTGACGTAGACGCACACTACACACGCAACACCTCAATTGTTTATTATATTTTTGCAGTTTCGCTTTATTGACAATTCTTTTAAACATGCAATTACACTGGTTTCAGTTTAGTATACTGCTTCAAGTACACAGAGACTACAAATGAAATACACGCTAATATGTCCCATCATTTTTTCAAGTATCTACGATCCCGGTGGTTCACAGTTCAATACTCCTTCATGTACACAATCGGTTAATAGGAATGAAATACAGGCAAATATATGCTTATAATTCTTTCAAATATATACAATCACCATGATTTCACTATATACGACTTCATGTACACAATCGTTCCCAAGAAGTGACGCACACAAAAATATATACGGTATTGTTTTCAAATGTATACAATCACAGTGGTTTAAGCTTTGTATTCCTGGATGTATAACAATTTGTTATGAGAAATGACGTACATGCAAACATATATAGGTTTTCGCACATATAACTAAAAAACCAATACAATGATCAGAAACAGAATAAGCTAAAAACGAACACAAAATTGTGTCAGGACACACAAAAAACAAAACAGGCAATGCATAATTATGGCTAAAAACACAGCTGGGTAATTTTATGCCAAATGTCCCCGTCATTTTGGCAACCATCTCAAATGTATTCGAAAAACTCGTGCTGCATTGAAAATAGTGAACTTCTGAAATATTTAGGAGAGGAAAAATATTTGGTCACGTGGCTGCCTTCTGAACTTCCTGAAATGCCGTCTAGGTGTTGTATGTGAAAAATTTTATTTTAAAAGCACCGCTCCTTCTTTCTATACGAAACTCGGTATACGTGTTACGTAACAAGAGTTTAATTTGGGCGAGTTGGTTCATCATGGTTGTGTGCTAGTCATAGCGCGACAACTTCAGGAAGAGACAGAATGGACAGGAAAGAGGACCGACTGTCAACTGAATTTAATGAATGCGCTACGAGCGCTTTTATACGGAGTATAAGAACCGTGCTCATGCGCGATGACACATGTGACCACTACAAAATAATTTTAACTGAGAAAAAAGTACTCCTTCTCGGAAAGGATAAGTGAACGTGTAGTGATGCACTGATTATTGGTTTACCTGATAAAAATACTTCCACAAACGTTAAATTGGCATTAAGTAAACCTATTCTCGTGACGAATAGTGCAAGATTGACTATTTTTTGTTGCTGTTTAGTACACACACTTTTCAAAGCTTGCAAGGGGTTGAAAACAACACGTTAATATCATATCTGCTGGCTATTTTTTTAATTGTGAGACACGTGATGTGGTATAACATGCAAAGGTTTTGGTCATTGTTTTTCTGTTGGTCCTGTCTTCTATAACTTTAATTTCTGCAGGAGGGTTTCGCAAACGGGTGTGATGATTCTGTTGGGATATCCCGCATCTTTTAGTCTTTTAATCTGGTTTTTAAGCCTGACCTCACCCTTGTGCTAACATGACTTCTGAAAGGTGGCCTGAATACTCGAGGTATCAATTCCTCTTTTTACTAATTTTCAATGCCCACTATCAAAAGGCAGAACTTTCTTAGCAGTCCTGGGCTGATAGCACCAGCCAATACCCCAACAGCATCATCACACTTGTTTGCAAAACCCTCCTGCAGAAATTAAAGGTAAAGGAAACAGGACCAAAAGAAAAACAGAATGACCAATGACCTTTGCATGTTACATGGTACTACGTACATAAGGTGTCTCACAATTTTAGGAAAAGAGCCAGCAGATATGACATTGTTGTTTTCCACTCCTTGCAAGCTTTCAAAAGTGCATGTACTTAGAGCAACAGGAATAGTCAATCTTGCACCATTCGTCACTAGAATAGGTTTACTGAATGCCAGTCTAATGTGTATGAGATACCGCAAACATGTGGAAAAATAAACATAGGACAAACTGGGCATGCTTGAATGATCGAGCAAGACAGCATGCTTTAAATGTTAAGAAGGGCTTTAGTAGTCTCATGGCCGGACACCGTAAAGAACGTAAGTGCAGTCCTAGGTTTCATAAAACACGGTTTTTGAAAAAAAAAGCAAGCAGAAAAAATCAGAGATTTTAGAATTTTTTATCAGAAGGGCCAAGGATCAATGCATCAGTACACCTTCACTTATCCTTTCCGAAAAAGAGTATTCTTTTCTCGGTTAAAATTATTTTGTCATGGTCACACATGTGTTGTTGCAGATGAGCCCTGTTCTTGTGCTCAGTATAAAAGCGCTCGTAGCACCTTCAATAAAAATTCAGTTTACAGCGCTCTTTCCTGTCCTTTTTGCGATAAGATTTTTATTATAAAAAAAATCTCATTTTCTTACAATTTATGTGTAATGATGAGTTTTCATTGTATCACAACATGGAGCAAATTGCATCTATATACGGACAAAAATCACGATTTCGTGAAATTCGTGATATTTTCTCGTATATTTCAGCAGCTTGAGAGGTCTAAAGTTATTTTTTCCTCAAAATATACTTTCTGTGGAGTAAGTATTCACTGCTAAGATAAGTGCAATATTGAAATAAAAAATGCAAACATAACACAATTTGGCTTTATTCTTGGAAGCAAATGTGGCGAAAAAATTGCACTAATATTATTGAGCTTCAAATACCTTACGGAAGCACAATTACTTAACAGGTAGACCGAATTTGCTTTAGAAAAAATAGTCGGTAGTTTTAAAACAAAATTTTCCACAAACAGCACACAGACGGCATTATGCCAGGAAGTTATAAGCCAGCCTCCTGAACAAAACTTTTTTTCTCGCTGAAATATTCTAGCAGTTCACTGTTTTCAACGCAGTAAGTCAGCACATTTTTTTTTCAAATACATTTCAGATGGTCGCCAAAGTGGCTGGGACGTTTGGCATGGAGTCGTCCAGCTATATTTAGGCAAAGTAACTTACACAAATAACAATATTTGTTCATGTACCATGACCCCACTAGAAAAAGTTGTTCAGGCATTGTGACACTAAAATTTTCAGCGTCGTACTGCCTGAACAACTTCTTTGATAAACTCCAAACTGACGCCGAGAAAACGCCGCTCTATCACGGTGGTTGTTAAAGGCCTTGCGGCCGTAGACAATGTTGAAAATAAAAAAAAATCAACTCATCAGTGCTGTCACTCCTTCTTCGTCGTTACTGACACGGAAGATGTTTCGGCCATCCACGTGGAGGTTCAGGAACTAGGCTTGCTCTAGGCTGGGGCCGGGGTATACTACGCAGGACGTCAGCGGCACCACCTCGTCCTGTAATAAGAGCAAATATGACTTCTCATAAAATGATGTTCGTGCTGTTCTGGCAGCAACATATATGAAGAATGTGTAGCGTGTACCCTTTGAAATGGCGTGTAATTGACATTACACTGAACTCGAAGCATACAACTCATATATTCCAATAATTTCGTATGATAAAGTTAAGATAGTTTTCCAGCATACAGCGAATTCCCGAATTGATGTGAAGTGTAAGACTACAGCTCAAAATATGGCACTTACGGAAGCCTGAACTCACCTAAGAATCAAATTCCTTATAGGGTAGTGAGCCAGTGTGAAAAACAGTTCTTAAAGTACAACGTTCAGAAGATGTAGCATTAATCAAAATGCACAAGAAACTTAGCTCTTCATGTACAAACAGTGAAGGCATCTCTGCTTTCTCTTTTACATGAAAACAAATGATCTTGGGCGTGGCACTAGCGAAGAGGTCTGCAAAAAAAGTAAAATATTTACTGACTTTAATACTTTCTAACAATTTGTGGAATTATGACAATTCAGCAATCAGTGCATTTACGACTGCCTCTATAAGGGCATCAAAAATGAACAATTTTCTCGTTCTTTCTACCCTCACAAGAAGCTCCGTCCATGGCATCTAATCCAAATTTGACGCTGTGCTTCCTATTTGCCTGCTTTCTAGATGTAGGGCTGCTAACATGTATTTTGTGCACCTAATCTAGCACAGAAATTCGTCATCTATAATTCAATCATCTTAACTCATTGTATTTTGATGAAAGATGTGATAACTCGTCCAGTTTTTGAAGAGTTGCGGGCCTGCAATAGGCACTGCCTAACATGTATGAAAGTATTTCTTCAAAAAAAAATTCTCCAAAGCTTGCTTTCAGAAAAAGCGTCTGGCATATTTCGACAACCAAGCCCATCCTCTGATAGCAATCAGGCGCACGCTATTAGCGATTATTGACCACGTGATATACAAACGTAACCCGTGCCTAAATACTCAGTGAAACACAATCAAGTAGGTAGGAGCGTTCGAACGACACCAACGCGCGCGGACGCCGTCTACATTGCAGCAGCCATGGCTTATGCTAGAGCTACCGCACATAGCTCCCACAGTCACGTATACTCTCTCGATTCTGTTATAACGCTGAACGTTATCGCATATGATAGCAAAGCATGAAAACAGCAAACAGAAACGAGGGAAAACAACGCACGGCGATGGTCACAACAACGCGCCTTTGGAAGTCTACTAGATCTTTCCCTGTTGCTGGTGACACGTGTCCTAAATATTTTAAAAGACCTACGCGCACGTGCTGAGAGTATTGCGGCATATCAGCACCTTAAACTATACTGTCTTTAAGCAAAAAAAGGCATTTCGTACAGTGCGCCTCTGTACATATTTTTTTCTTTTTTTTCTTTTTTTACGCTTACACCTACAGAAGCACGTTGCAATTTGAGTATTAATAGAAATGTTATTACTATGTAGCCTAAAGCGCCTCTTTAAACAATATCATTCACTTTGAGCAGTGTAGAGACAATGTGCGATCAGCAACTAATCGCGCCCTTGTTAAGTGATCACACCACTCACTGTATGAGTTATGCAGGCACTTACACAACATCGCGCATAGCAGTGTGAGTTCGTCAAGACACACGTTTAATCGGGCATCTGCAACAGGCCCGCGAACGCATGCTGTTGTAAATGGCTGGCAGCCTACTTCGGCAGAGCTGCTGCAGGCGCCCAGCTTGCGCTGTATGATTACTACCTACGAAAACAGTACACTCACCGTTAACATGCCCACGTTGTCCGCGTCCGCCGCTCCATGAATATTCCTTAATATGAGCGTCACTTCGTACACGGTGTCATGCGTGACCACCATTGCAGATGCGCCTGTTCGCTAGAACTCACACAGCGACCAAGACCCCAGACCAACGCAACGCATTTGAAAGACGTATGAGACAGAGAGAGCAACGTTGAGAATGAGGAGGAGGAGGCACTGGCGGCGGCGCCGCAGCTGTCGACGCAGGTGTTCGGTGACGCAACTATTCCTTTATCTACACCGCCGTTGTGGGGGGGGGGAGCAACACGGGCCTGGGTGAGCGGGGAGGGAGCGGAAAACCCGCCAAGACGGCGCCGAAAGGCAAACGCTATGGCGCATACGGCGGGTCGCAGTTCGACGCGGAAGGCAATCGAATTGCGCTTCAAGAATGACTCCTTCCAAATGGCAACTCGCCTTTTACCCAGCCGCACAGCGGTGCAGGTTATTTCCCAGCCTCGGGTTCTTTGAGGATTTTGACGGAATGCGATTGCAGTGGGCGAAAAATAGTGAAGCAAAATTTGCGGAAAACAAAGTGCACCCTGGAATGGCCAGAAACAATAACTATTTCGTCCTCGGTGGCATTAGCGGGAGAGCATCGCTACACCTTTTTTCAAAGGAATTTCTTTTCGCATTGTCCGTGCCTGGCGATTCCGCGTACAGTGCCGCAAACACTGAATGCGTAGTCGAAGCTGGAAGAAATTAATCCACAGTCGTGGATGTTTAGAAGGCTTGTCACACACCACGAAACGTGCCGAGGTTGTTATCACAAACTTTTTGCTGACCACATGATCAGCACATAATTCCATATGGTTGCCCAATGAGCTAGCTAAGCACCTGTAGCAAAGGCAGGGCACGTTCTTGTTAAACGTTGTTAATATAAACGATGGTTGTGCATAAGTGCAGTGACAGGTTTCCGTGTGAATTGGTCATAACCCACGATTTTGAGCGTAGAAGCGCCTAAGTGGACCTAATAAGCTACCACAGCAAGTTCGTAAGCAACGATGAGGTATGAGAATGTGCAGCTGTTTTCCATCTACTGAATAGTCCGTGTACAGTGCGTTGACCACCGCCATTCCTTAAGCAACCTCCCATCTAGACTCCCAGTTTGAACAGGTGTGGGACCTTAAACACTAAGAAGCAGTGCCACCCCCCCCCCCGCACACACACACACGAAATTTGAGGGCGCACTGGCTGATACACACGCATACTTATTCACAGGCGCACACACATACACGTATACACACATACGGCCCCACACACACGCGACCGTAAACGCACGCATGCATGGGCATGCACATGTGCACAAGCACGCTTAACACAAACACGGACTCCCACATACACGGGCACGCACACATGCACGGGTGTACAGACAGTCGCGCTTACACACGAACACATGCGCAGGCTCACGCACACACACCCATACTCGGGCGAACATTATGTGTGTGTATATAATCCATAGCAAACATGTAGCCTATAACTAACGCTAAAGAAAGCTTTCGTAACATGGATTGCAGTTAATTGCCGTTATAGATGAAACGCGATTTGCTTCTGCTGGCATTTTGCTGTATTCGGAGAGCACCTTCACACATTCTAAGTCAATTAGGCCATCATTTAACGCAACGTCCACATATTCGCGCAGTAGCTACGCTGCTCGGCTGCCAATCCGAAGGTCGCGGACTCGATGCCGGCCGTGGCAGTCGAATTAAGACGGAGGCGAAAAGGTAGAAGCCTGTGCACTGTGCGATATCAGCGCTCATTAAAGAACACCAAATGGTCAAAATCTTTGGATCTTTCCACTACGACGATCCTCATAATCATATCGAGGTTTTTGAGACGTAAAATTCCAAATATTATAATTATGTGTCCTTCTTATGCTGCATATTCCATCTGATGAATAGTCACCTAGACCCTTCTCAGGCACAAAAGCACCCTTAGAGCCTATTTTAGGGTGCTACCGAGGCAAGCACCCAAACAAA
Source organism: Rhipicephalus microplus (assembly GCF_043290135.1). Taxonomy (NCBI): domain Eukaryota; kingdom Metazoa; phylum Arthropoda; class Arachnida; order Ixodida; family Ixodidae; genus Rhipicephalus; species Rhipicephalus microplus. The sequence continues at coordinate 197,459,179 of NC_134701.1, forward strand.
AGGGTGCTTTTTTCAATCGACAATTTATGGGTGGTAAAGGGTGCTGCAAAAAGTGCTTTCTCGTGAAAGCACCCTTTTTACACCCTTTTGGGTGTAAAAAGTTTTACTGTGCAGCAAACTTGCCTTCCTTCTTACTTAGCCTTAAAAAGAATTTTCCATATTTGGCTACAAAGTCAATCAATTATTTCTAGTTGACAGAGTGGAAAGAATCCTTCAGGCTCCAAAGCGTTGCACGCCGTGAAAGCTGTGGAACCCATGGCATCCCGGCGATAAACGTATTGTCATGGATAAAAAAAAGATAGTATCCTGGGTATGAAGCAGTGGACGAGCCTTGAGGAGGAAGAAATGGCTACGACCTGTCGTTTTGTGTTCAGAGTTTAAAACATATGTGAGAAATGATACTACTTCATCTCAGCTCTTGTAGTACGAAGCGACGTACATGAAATTCAATTCAATTCGAGTTATTCAACATTTAGGAGATATTGGTGTACGGACAAAAAGCCGGAAAAGGCTTGACTAGATGTGTGCACCCGACTATGGCATACAGCGATTTGAATTACAACAATATAGGTAGAATGCATCACATAAAAAGGAAACAAAAGCACGAAAGAAGATGCACAAAGGAAGTGCGTATAGATAATAATAAAGGAAGAACCATATATACACATCAGAAATACAAGAATATTTATAAGTTGCACTTCTTAATAATTGACATATACACATCAGAACAAGGACTTTTCTCAATTGCAATTCTTGGTAACTGACATGCGTCATTGATAAGACGTGACATGTGACAGCGATAACATATTACAGCGATAACATATTTTTATACAAGTACCTGTAAGGTACCTGTAAAAAAATATTGGTCAATGTTAAGTTTATTCGATCCGTTAGGAGATTAGTTGGTGGATTTTCAGATATATATTGGAGGCACAAGAACAAACTAATGGTTCTCCAGAATCGCCGGTAAAGTGGTGAATAAATTCACCTATTATTTCGTAGTATAGGCCTGTGTCGAAGTATAATGAAATGGACTATAAGCTTAGTGACCTGGGCTGCCACGGCGGATGGTAAGACTTTCATGTCGCAGTACTCTCCCATACAGACCACTAACAATATTATCCACATGTCACCTTTTGAAGGACGCAAAAATGGTCTCAGATCAAGTGTCTGCGACTTTTCCAAAAGGAGTACTGGTGGGCTTTACTGGCTGTAGATAACTCGCTGCGGCTGAGGTAGGCTGTTTGTTTCTTAGAAATTACGTACAACAAGCCATATGAGTGTCCGAAGTTTTGCACATTTCAGCCCAGTTGAATAAGCCTTTCGTGCACTTAGTGTTCGCATGATCCACGATGTCCACAGGTCGGGTTATGGTGCACAGTAAAAATTTTTACACCCAGAGGGGTGTATATGAGCTTGTCCCATGGACGACACCTTAAGGGTGTTAATTTAGCACCTTCCAAAAAGGGCGCTTTTTCATGCACCCTTAGAATAGGGTGTACATGTAAAAACTGTAGGGTGTTACAAAAACACCCTTAAAAAGGGTGCCTTCAATGTCCATCACTTTTTTAACACCCACTGAGGAGGGTGCGAGAAGGGTGCACAAGGGTGTTGAGTGCCCATAGCAGGGGTGCCAGTATTCTTTTAGACTGCACTAATAGATATCAGCATGCACTTATTACACACTACTTGAAGAAAGTGGTCCTGATTATCAATGGTACGCCACCTGTAGAGCTCCATTCATTGCGTGTGGGCAAAAATATAAACACGTACAATCGTGTATGAACCTCTGCCGCATCCATATATACTTCACAGTATATGCATAATGTGCATTACAGAAAACTAAGCCTTGCTGCCCTTGAATATTGCATTTATTTAATAGGCAAATAAATTTTATAAACTTTTCTTCTGCCACACAACTTTTTCACCGGATGTCTAACATGTTGACGTATACGTACACTACACACGCAACACCTCAAATGTTTATTATATTTTTGCAGTTTCGCTTTATTGACAATTCTTTTATACATACAATTACACTGGTTTCAGTTTAGTATACTGCTTCAAGTAATCAGAGACTTCAAATGAAATACACGCTAATATGTCCTATAATTCTTTCAAGTATCTACAATCCCAGTGCTTTCCAGTTTAATACTCCTTCATGTACACAATCGGTTAATAGGAATGAAATACAGGCAAATATATACTTATAAATCTTTCAAATATATACAATCACCATGATTTCACTATATACGCCTTCATGTACACAATCGTTCCCAAGAAGCGATGCACACGAAAATATATACCGATAGTGTTTTCAAATGTATACAATCACAGTGGTTTAAGCTTTGTATTCCTGGATGTATAACAATTGGTTTTGAGAAATGATGTACATGCAAACATATATGGGTTTTCGCACATATACCTTCAGCGAATACTTAAAAAACCAATACAATGATCGGAAACAGAATAAGCTAAAAACGAACACAAAACTGAGTCAGGGCACACAAAAAACAAAAGAGGTAATGCATAATTATGGCTAATGACACAGCTGGGTCACTTTATGCCAAATGTCCCAGCCATTTTGGTGACCATCTCAAGTGTATTCGAAAAACTCGTGCTGCATTAAAATAGTAACCTTTGTAATATTTAAGAGAGGAAAAATATTTGGTCACGGGTCTGCCTTCTGAACTTCCTGGAATGCCGTCTAGGTGTTGTAAGTGAAAATTTTTATTTTAAAAGCACTGCTCCTTCTTTCTATATGAAACTCGGTCTATGTGTTAAGTAATAAGAATTTATTTTGGGCGAGTTGGTTCATCGTAATTGTGTGCTAGTCACAGCGCGACAACTTCAAGAAGAGACAAAAAGGACCGAAAAGAGCACCGATTGTCAACTGAATTTAATGAATGTGCTATGAGCGCCTTTATACGGAGTACAAGAACAGTGCTCATGTGCGATGACACGTGGGACCACTACAAAATAATTCTAACAGACATACGGCCACACACACGCGCGACCGTAAACGCACGCATGCATGGGCGTACACATGTGCACAGGCACGGTTAACACAAGCGCAGACTCGCACATACACGCGCACGCACACACGCACGGGTGTACACACAATCGCGCTTACACACGAACACATGCGCAGGCTCACGCACACATACATGCTCGGGCGAACATTATGTTCGTGTATACAATCCATAGCAAACATGTAGCTTATAACCAACGCCAAGGAAAGCTTTCGTAACATGGATTGCAGTTAATTGCCTTATAGATGAAACGCGATTTGCTTCTGCTGGCATTCTGCTGTATTCGGAGAGCACCTTCGCACATTCTAAGTCAATTAGGCCGTCATTTAACGCAAGGTCCACATATTCGCGCAGTAGCTACGCTGCTCGGCCGCCAAGCCGAAGGTCGCGTGTTCGATGCTGGCCGTGGCAGTCGAATTAAGACGGAGGCAAAAAGGTAGAAGCCTGTGCACTGTGCGATATCAGCGCTCATTAAAGAACACCAAATGGTCAAACTTTCTAGAGCTTTCCACTAAGACGACCCTCATAATCATATCGAGGTTTTTCAGACGTAAAATCCAAAATTTGATAATTATGTGTTCTTCTTTGGCTGCATATTCCATCTGATAAACCGTCACCTACACCCTTCTCAGGCACAAAAGCACCTTAGAGCCTATTTTAGAGTGCTATCGAGGCAAGCACCCATACGAAGAGGTGCTTTTTTTCAATCGACCATTTATAGGTGTTAAAGGGTGTTGCAAAGGGTGCTTTCCATAAAAGCACCCTTTTTACACTCTTTTGAGTGTCAATTTTTTATTGTGTGCGTAGTATGCAGTATACAGACGTCTGAAAGGACTTGGGAACCACCAGTACCAAGCGAAAGCCCGTCTTCGGGAAGTTCCTCTTTTAACGAAGACTATCTCAGAAGTGAGACTGGCTTGTAGGTAAAGAGCTTCAGGCTGGAAAGAAAAACTTTAAAGTTGGGTTTATTGTGCTGCTTAGCAGTGAAAGCCAAAGCATCGGAAAAGTAAGCTCACAGAGAAGCGGTAAAATAATAAAACCTGTTGGCTTCTCAATGCGTTTCTAGTGACATCTAAGAAAGACTGTCCGCATCAGAGTGCTAAAGACCAATTGCATACGAAATAGTGAAAAAATATTCTTGTCTACGAAGGGTCCATCGACCGAGGCGTCCCGGTGGGTCTCGAAGGTTGACCAGGCAGCATGGTGGTTTGTGACTATCGCAAACTGGCGATCGCTAACGAACGAGTGAAACCGCTGCTCTGCGAATACAAATGCGAGACATTTCCGTTCGCTTACAGTGTGGTGACGTTGAGGCTTGCTTCAAAAAAGGCATGCGTACACGCTATGACATGTCAGTAAAGACGATAGTCTTTCTTGGGATACTTCAACGCAAACATCTTGGTCTTTCTGTTTGTTGGTGTTTGTCCAACAATTCAGCCGCTCAACGCAAAAAAAAGCCCACGCTAAAATTCCAGCCGTCTTGATTTAGTTGCTGCGTTCATACTTGTCCACATGGTCAATCAAAAAGCAAATATCCATATTTAAGGTGCATCATCAAGACGTAGTTTGTAGGCAGTGTGCCTCTTGATTTGGAAATCGCGTTGATACGTAATTCTAAAGACCGAAGTGTTTTACACTGCCTTGACAATGCAACTACATGAACGAAAAAGCGGCTGTTTTCTACGCTTTGCTAAAACATTCAGGGGCTTTATAACTAAAACGCCTCGGTCACGCCACCTACCCGCGGCTCTACATTAAAATATAAACTGTCGTTTCTTCACGTTACTGCCAGATGCAGTAATGTGAACACATTAGTTGAGATTACATAGCGCCTTCAGACAAAGGACTATTAAAGGACATCGTCTTTCGATGTCCTTTGCAGCGAAGCGCTCAGATACGCGGCGGTTTTTTTTTTTGTTGTTGTTGGTGCCAGAGCGCTGAGCGAGTACGGCACCAATGTCGACGCCACTTGCGTTTATGCGAGTCATTTGCAGCAGTATTTTCCACAGCTACGTTATAAAGCAGAGAAAAGTAAAGCTATGTTCAATATTTCATATAAATGTATGCAAATTGAACGTCGAGAATCATTGTGCTCCATGCCAGACATGTGCGAAGTCCTCAAAAAGACATCTGACGCAAGGGAGCTTTTGGGTTTAGGTACCACGTAATGGTTGGGACAGGCTTCAGCGTGGAGTTGCACCGGGGAATCTACCGCCAGTGGTTTCTCAATTTACACCCACAGCAAAGCAAAGCGCCAGTGCTTTCAATCCACTGTGGTGCTAAATCAATGCAGCCAACATGGGGGATATCAAACTTTCTATCTTCATTCGTTGCAACATGTCATCGTGGCCGTACAATAACGGCAACTGATGCAAAACTCTGCCATTAAAAACTCTCACAAAATAATTCAGTCTAGCGGTGCATTTTGCCGGCTCATGCAAATGCATACGCAAAAATGATCACGCTCTCAGCTGCAAATAAAAACAGAATAATTGAACGAAGTAAAGTAGAAAACTTTACAACCACATATGAAGTTACGAGTAACAGGTGAAAGAAGCACTGATGCGTAGCTTAACAGGCTTCGCTAGGCGTGCCAGAGTAAGTCTGATCTAGGATTTAATTAGGGCAGTGAAGAAGCGCGTGGGTGCCAGATGGTGCTAATGCGCATGAACGGACATTGCAGTGCTTTAAAGCAGCGTGCTATTCAGTGCGAAATAAATATCTAGAATAGATGTAGCTACGAAAATCAGAAAAAAAGAGGTTACAATGGAAATAAGCGCAGAGTTTAAAAGTAAAAGTAGTCACAGCGCACCACTTGACTCTGCCGAAAGAGGGTAACACAACTTGCTGTTTTTTTTTTCAGTATTAATAGCATTCGGTGGCGACATGTGCTGCGCAGTTTTTATATAACTCTAGTACATTCTCACGAGCAAGTTCACAGGCCCAGCTGCTTTCTCTATAACAAGATTTTTACTGTCTTTTTTTTTTTGCTCACATATTCTCGCTTGATAACGAGCTACTCTCAGAGGGGCGCACACGGCAAATTGTCCACCACGCATTAAACTCAGTTCAAAATGAAAGCTCATACTAGAGTGGCCTCATTCAATATAGAAAAAAAAATCCCAGCAAATCCACGAGGTGAATGATGACAAGTGGGGCGAAGTGGACGGATGGGCAGATGAACGCACGAACGGATGGATACATGGACGGACGGACGAATGGATGCACGGCCAGATGGAAGGAAGCATGGAAAGACTGATGGATGCTTCGCCCCACTCATCATCATTCACTCCATGGATACGCTATAGCACTGTTTTTATTCACATTCACTGCACTGGAACTGTCTACTACGACGACCACGACGACACGGGACATACGACCCACGGCGTAACACGGTTCGGCCCTAAAAAGATGGCGGGAGGCATTGTCAAACTTCCGTGTTGTTCGAGCTGATAAGCTTTATCAGCACGGGGACTGAAGTGACAAGTTCTAGCGCTGTTAATTTTAAGGAACGCTATGTCAGGAATAAACATATCAGAGCGAGAAGTACTTGAAAACGCTTCATAGCTATGTAGGAACACAGTTGGGCTTGGCTATGATGTCAGCTATCATCTATACGCCAAAAACCTCCATCTTTATCACCTTCCCGCCGCCTTTTTCCAACCTTTTTACAACGTTGACGTACACTCCTACTCTTTAAAGACTCATCTTTCGCGGGATGATAGATGAAGACGTTTTCAATGGTCGCAAACACCAACACGCCGTCATTGTTGGCGTAATCAACTCTTTTGAGAACGCCTTGTTGAAGCACTGCAGTCTGCACTAATCGATAACGTCCCATGTACAGATTCTTTGTGCCAGGAAGGCCTTTTTCGACGAGTCAAGTCGTTCAGCTGTAAATGGTCTTTGCGCATGCTGTGGCGACGATCGAAGCATCTCCTCATATTATCCTGGCATCGCTGGTATGCTTCCTAAGTTTGCCACTTTACGCATTATTGCAGGCGCTCAGCAATGCGCACCTGTTTATCAGCACAAAACACTGGTGCCTTTCCGAACGCTGCAAAATACGGGCTACAGCCGATGCTCGCAGTCTGCGGCCGATGACAATGAGCGACAGCTGCACCCAAGCAGTACTTTCAACCGCCTGGAAAGCTTCGGTATATTCTAATGAACCACTTCATATCTCGTAGTATCCTTTCACTCATGCTCTTTGCGGCAGGATGGTATGACACGCAGCTTCGAGAAAATTTTCTTCATTCTTTCGCCTACCCTTCCAGACGCTGGCTAACAAACGCTGGTCCGCTGTCTGATATTACTACTTTTGGCATTTTTAAAAGATATATATATCGGTTCAAAAGAACAATCACACAGTTCTCGTCTTCTATTTCCGGCCGTGAGGCTACTGTTCTTGTGCACTGATCTATTGTCACTAAAAACGAATGTGTTCTTCCTACTCCAACAGTCATTTTCTTAAGCTCTGTGAAATTCACGTGGATAGCTTCAAACGGTAAGCCATAGTGTTGAGGCCAGACCATCTCGTTTGTTCTCTGAAGGTACTTGGCTTTGTGAAGTTGAAACTGGTGGCAAGACTGAAGATACTGTTGGACGTCACGTTTCATCTGTGACCACTGTACACGTTGGTGAACTTTGCAATAGGTCACCCAAAAACCATCGTGTCTACTTGATAAGTGCGGAATGTCGTGATGGAATTCCAAGATTCGAAGCACCATTACTTCGGCGAGTATGACTTCAGTCGTCATCTTTATTGCGAACATTCTCATCTTCCTCGTCTTCGCTCAGCCCTTCTCTAACTTGTTCACAACGTTCACGTACAAGTTATATAAACGTCATGGGATGAACAGTAGAGACAAGGTGTTGATGCCGTCTTGTTGTGCTTGCAGAAAAATAGAAGATTTGAAGACCATGAACTTGTTTATGCATAGTCTCCGACATCTTGAAAATGAACATTTATTAGGCGTTTATTTTACCACCAGCGAACGATTCCAGAGACATCTGTCATCCTGAGAGCACCAGCTTCACACTACTTACTTTCAATGTGTTATATATTTACGTGCCTGAAACCACGCTTGTTACACCTAATTGTCCAGATGATATGGGTCCACGGTTCTAGGGGGTTCGCACAGTTGAACTGCACTGTTTTGTGGAACACGTTAGCGGCGTCAGAGGAAAAAATGCTCTGCTAGTTGGTGTCATCGCAGCATGGGAATGCGTAGCAGATCAGTTACAGGCAGTGGTGACTATGTTTTGGTTCATTACCCTTGTAATCAAAGTTGGATTTCCTACCTCGTCTACGTTATGCTACTTCGTACCACCTTAGCACCTCCATGTGGTGTGCAATTTATATGCGACCAAGCTGGTATCTCCTGTCACATAAGTTGTTTTGGCATAACATTCATGAAGGACGAGCCTTCATGCATTCTCCTAAACCATTCGAAGGCGTAAATAATCTATTGAATCCACTCCCCCTCCCCCACCCAAAGATGTTCAATGATGCAAAACTTAGAAAGCTGGGGCTGGTTCACAACAAATAATAGCGCGAAAAACTAAGTTTAAGACAAGAAGTGTATGTGGCGCAGTGACTTTCAATTGAATTATTTCAGGACAAATCAAAGCTTACATGCGAGACGAACATATCACCTCCTTACTGAACCGGCCTTTTCCATTCGACAAAAAATATAAACACTTCACACCTAAGCAACATCAAGCGGAATTCAATACTGCGAAAGTTACAACAGGAAAAAAATAAATAACAACGTAAACCAACAATAAAAACCAGCTGGATATCACTTATGTTCTTCAACTGCTATCTCATGTGGAAACGTTATCTAATCAGGCAGTGGATGGCTGGCTGACACAATTAGACTCCTTATTAATTGAAAAACACTTCCATAGTATAATTCCTAATGATAGTTTGTTCAGTTGCCCAAAAAACACATTTGTTTGAACAGAAAGTGGAGTCACTCACAATCTCGGCAATGCATAGACAAATCCGAATGCGCCAGACCTTTCAGTGAACGGTGGTGCTACCTCAATTGAATATTCACACACCACCCGGTCTAACCTATATACTGATGACCGCGTGAAAGATCGATTGAATACATAGCGTTCTCGATTGTTGAGGGTGGCCCTTAGAGTGGAAGTTGTGATAGCTTGATTAACCAATTTGTCATGCCCTAATCCTAAATCAAGAAGAGGCTGCTTTGATCTCGGTTGATAGGGCCAACAATAAGATCCGCTTTGAAGAGGAGCTTAAGGTCCACAAACAAAAGCTCATTTTTCTCGGGAACTTCAAAAGTAAACTTAAGACCTTGTCTCTGTTTCTTAAGCCATTTCACAACGTTAACAATAGATTTTTATGGCTTTACCTACTCACAAAAACGAAATAGCCATCTACATAGCGGAAAAGGGGCGGAGAAAATTCAACGAGGTCACTTTTTATTTCGTAATCAATGAAACCTAAAAAGTGCCGGTGCTGTGCAGAAACCTATGACAACTCCCTTGATTTGGATAACTGTTTTTTTTCTTGTGACTCAACCGAACATAGACTTCAAGCGAAATTACAGAAGCCCTGAAAAGCTAGCGTCTGGTATTTAGCCGTCATCAACAAAGCCTAACTCATTCCTCTGCGGCACCTGGATGCAGTCCTTCACAAATTTATATAGCTGTGCATGCAGCTTGGAATAATATAAATCTTCAATGTGAATGCTCACTCTTAAGCAGGTCCCAGTGTTATTATTCTATAAAGATTGTTCTACGCACCTAGAGCTGGCAACTACGAAAGGTTCCTCGAATTTAAGTGGCCCAAGTGTGCCTCCAGGTACCATCACATATTTAACCTTAAACTTCTTTCCGGGACGATGGCTCTGGAAGTGTGTCTTTGAACTAAATGAGGCACGCAGAAGAAGTATTTTTCCTCGCCTGACACCATTTGTGACTTTTCTTAAAACAACCTTGTTCAACAAAGCGCTGTTGATTTTTGGTGCTTTTAGGCAAAGTTCTCTGCGCCTCACGTCGTTTTGAAGTGACTCTGGAATCGGCGCACCTTTAACCAAATGACGATGTCGTCAGCGAAGCCGTCAGCACGTCACATTGTACAGTTTTCTATTTATACACTCGAGAGAACTCTGACGTCGATACCAATGGAAGCAGCAAGGCACAGTGCTCCAACTAGCATTTCAAGAATTATTTGTACACAAATGTGTCTAATCTTCGCTATTTCAGCTTCATTTGTCTTCGCATAGGCTGGAGCCACTTCGTCACAAAACGACAACCACCAAATCTTCAGCAGTCGCACTTTAACGCCTTAACCTAATGATGTAGGCCTGTGTGCTCAGGTTTAGGTGCACGTTAAAAAAACCTCAGGTGGTCGAAATTTCGGTTGCCCTCAACGACAGCGTCTTTCATAATCACATGGTAGCTTTGGAACGCTACACCCTACATATCAACCAATCATCAACACCTTCATCTTTTAAGCTCACCAATTCCAATCGGCTCACGAAGTTCCCAACGACCACTTTTTTATCCGAATGAAAACCAAAACACAATAATAGACCAAGCCACAAGTGCATTGGAAGCCCAGAAGTTTGATGACTAAGCAAATTTCTGTCCCACCCATCATTCCTATGAAGGCCAAACGAGCGCAGTGACAGAGTCTGCTCTAGTTTCAGGAAACTCTGCGTAACGGCACATATGTTGGCTATCCATGACGCCATGGTCACATAATATCGTGACGTAATGACATCAAGACCCTTCGCTTCAATAATGGTGACAGCACAAGCAGTCTCATTTTGCGCTTGAGGAGGCAGCTAAGGCTTCCGCGTTACCATTGCGTGCTATCGCTGAAAACGCAACCCCTTTCCTTGTGTGTATGTGCACGTCTGCTCCGTGAATCAAGTATTTCGACACGCCACAAGTAGACAAAATAGCCTCTAGAGCCACAGTCATGGACGTAAATGGCGGCTCTGGCTAACACAGCCAATGCCAGATGAAGTACATTTGATGACGTGTGCATTGAATACGTGTTTACATTTTTATTCTTTATTAGACTAAAAATTCTTCACGTTCCGTTTCTGTGCCCTTGATTCCCTCGGTGCTATCGTCCGTGAATGAGCTCTGAAGTTTATAGCCTAAATGTATTTCTGTCGAAGTATATAAGTAGCAAAGTTTGTAGCAGTTTGTGCACACGTCAGCGTATATAGCGTCTTGCCAATGGCTCGCTCCAATGATTTTGTGCTCTGCCCTCGTAGCCCCTTAGGCGTGATTTGATGGGCCCCGCCAAGCTTTGTCATTGTGATTTCCTGTTTCGTTACGTCTTCAGGCTCAACTATTTTGGGTATCAAGCTTCGTTTTGTTTCTCTGGCGGTTACTTTTTAATTTGCGTCCCAATTCTGGATTCCGCTCGACTGGTTTCACCGCGCTTCGCTGTGCTTCACTTTTCCAACTTAGCACGTACAACTTGTTCCGTTCAAATTGTGTTCAGGGCTGCCCATAAAAACGTTAAAAGAAGCGAACATCTCTTCGTATGCGTTTTCTTTCAGTCTAGCGTCTGTTGAACTATTTGTGTTACAGTCCTCCTGGTGCAGAAGAGACGAGGAAAAAATAACACCAATTTCAAGAGTACTGGAAGATGCTAAAACGTTACAGAATTACAAAACAGTATTTGGGGTAGGAAAAAACGAAAACAGGGCTCGTTAAGCACGCCTCAGGCCAAGCCATAGCGTTCGAGCAGAGGTCAGGTGCCTCATGTGTCTGATACTTGCACTTTCTTACCTTTATACTTTTACTTCAACTAACGATCTCGCTTTTCGCATTCAGTAAGGGCATCTTACTTATTGGGTTTTAGGGTATGAACTGAGCGAAAGTGTCTGATGCCGCAAGTCATAACGTACATGTGGGTATATATAAATATTTATTTTTAATTGTGTAAATATAGCCTTAAGGATTCCTCGAGCGATGGAATCGAGTCTGGTGTGTGTTATACAAAATTTTTGATTCTGCAAAAATAGTTCTTTTATGGTATATCTAAAAAAAACATTTTCGCGTCACCTTGAAACAAACGTTTATTCATTTGACTGATAAAATTACATCAAGGACCAATCAAACGGGTGCGCACACATGCACACATTTTGGCAGACGCATTCCTCGTATAAACAAGCCATAATATTAATTACACAAGTCAAAAAATAACAAAAAACGGTCATTTAGGTTAAAGGTAAGCGTTTTACAAACATAAATATAGGCCAAATATAAATAAATGCTTAGATGAGACCTCCTGAGAAATAAAGGCAATGTGGTAGGCCCTGAATGCCAGTTCTGTCATTTCTCCCGACATTGCTGTGGGCTTGAAAGACAATAAAGATGTTCACCAGCTTTCTTTGTCGCATGCTAATTTCCCATAATTTCTGGTGATATGAATTCCGTATAATGCGACTATTATTGGTGCCCCACGAGATTTGCATCTCCGAGGTTTCCCTATACCGGGCTATCAATTTTTAAATACGAGGCGTTTCTTTGCGCCATGCAGACTCTTTTTGCGTCCGTCCGTCCGTCTGTTTGTCTATCTATCTATCTATTTATCTATCTATCTATCTATCTATCTATCTATCTATCTATCTATCTATCTATCTATCTATCTATCTATCTATCTATCCGCTTACGTCTGGGTCATCCCGTGATCACCTGATTTACCAAGAGTAAACCAAATTAGTATTGGGGGGGGGGGGGGGGTCAGTTCGTTTGACGATCGTGACTCACTGGTCATGACATGAATAATATATTAACCCATCGCACAGGTTGTCAAACCCTTTCCGCCAGACGTGTGGCCCATACCCATGGGCGCGTATGTGTCACAGCAATGCGGGTATATGCCACACCTGATTCACAGTTCATAGCTACCCAGGAACGGCGAAAACAGACATGCCTAATTTTAATGCCTGGGCGTTGAGAATAGGCTGACATTGGCCGCTTTGACCCGATAAATGCAAAGAATAAATGTCATTATCCTAGCAAGAATAGAACTATCGCATTCTGCTTGGCAGTGACGTGTTCTACTCAGTACTATGCCAGGTATCGGAACAGCTTTTCAAATAGACACTAATGTTGGTGAAACGTCAATTGAAGTTGCAGCGCAGGATATTCAATTTTATAAACATTACCTATGCACTCTATAATAAAGCCGTCACATCCAGCTAACGCCAACTATACGTAGTTAAGCGCCATCCGCTGAAGTTCATTTATGTACCAGCGCCCAGGGCTACTATTATCGCAAACACAAGCGCAACTTATGAGCTTACCGCTTCAGGTGTTGCTAATACCCATGCTCCTCCTGGCATCGTTACGCAATTGTAGTCAACTGCTTATGTAAACCATATTAGACTGCTCAACGTATACCTGTACGTACAACGCCCACACATAAACTTAGCCACACTTTGTAATGCCTCACTCAATAAGAAAAAAATTACAACACAATCACCTTCTCTCCGCATTCTTCGCATAACACCGATTCCCAAGGTACGTGGGATCTGCCGAATTTTTTTTTTCTTTTCACATTTTGTTGGAGTAATTTGTTTGCCATCTTCTACTGTCATAAGTAATAAACACTAAGTTTATCGACACGTTCCCACATTTTTTTTCTTGAGCTGCAGAAGAATCCCTAATGCGGCGCAGCAGTTGCTTGCCTGAACTGTCAAACTTAACTTGCCCCCACCAAATCGCGTTAGGTAAGGAAGAAATAAGCTCCCTTAAAGAGAGAGGAGCTCCTCTTTAATGTTTGCTTATCCCGGTCTCTGTGCATTAAGGCAATGGTCTATCAGCCTTCCCGTGTGTTCACTCACGTAAACAGAGATCCGTTGGTTTCGTCAGATCACTCTTCTAGTAAATAAAGATTCAAAGCTCCTAAAACGAATGAGCAGAGTAGGGAGGACTTCGGTAACAGGAGTTTCTTAAGCATTTGAACGGTCACGTCGGCAGAACACTTCGAAACTAACCAACGCGATCTCAAATGATGGAAACAAACGCAAGATAAAAACAAGAAGATAACGCCGAAATGTTCCTACATTGAGACGAAGGAGAAATGGTATGAGTGAGACAGGCAGGCATCAAGCAGTATGCAGCAAATAGGGAAAACCTGAGCGACAAAATGCAGGGAACGAAACTTAACTCGAACAGCAGCTTCAGAGAAACAGCCGGATGGGCGAAAAAAAATTTTCAAAAATTGAAACGAATAGGCGTCCGAAAAGAATTCTGGGATTTAATATGAAGAGACGTCGCCTTTCCATGAACTGCCTGGTGAATCGCAAAACCCTGGACCCGTTTCCCGCTTCGACAGTTTTCTAAAAAGATTTCCATTCCCCTTCCTCCTTTAAAGCAATCGCAACGCAATCGCGCCTGCCAGTTATCCTTCTCTTTCACGCGCAGCCTGCGCTCCGTCGCCAGCTGCTGCACTTGGAAATTCACGTTGTTTCTTTCGGTATTTCTTCCCTCTTCAGGGTGATCGTAGAAGCGCGCACGTGCTGGTTTAGGCATCTCTCTCGTCCGGCCACTCTGCCACATCTGCAGTGGAACGAATTCTTCTGCACCAAAATCTGCTTTGCATCCGTTTCCTAGTAGCATGTCATTGTTCTTCGCTTTTGAGAGGGAGCAAGCCTGCGCGTTCTTGCTACTGTAGTTGGTACTCCGTTTTTTTCTCTAAAATATCAAGAAAAAACTTCAATGAAAGGTCTTCCGGCTTTGTTTGATAAAGTCTCCAGGAAGAAGAAGGTACCATTGTTAACCGTCCGACTATTGCGGATCAATAACTCACATGGAGATCGTTATGATTATACCCGCACACACACACACACACACACACACACACACACAAACACACACACACACACATACACAAAGTTCGAAGTGTCTAGTTTTCTAACGCAAATGAGAAAAAGACCCAGGTTCCATGGGTGCTAGCCCACAGAAAGAGAGAGACGATTTTTTTGAAAAAAACAGTAACATCACAGAGCTCTGATTACGTGAAGTGTTTCGAGTGGCATTCCACTGTACACCTAACTTTCCTCTGTTTACAAAGTATGTTGCTCGTACAGTGTGTAGTACATATGAAACTCGAACAGCGGCATAGTGCGGTATAGTGCATGTCATCCAGTTATCACCAATGACAGGCGCACGCATCCTGTTCGGCAGCTCCGCGCATATAAGCGTGCCTGTCTATGGTGATAAGTGGACAGTGTGCCCTATACCACGACGAAGGCTTGCCGCTGTTCGGGTTTCATTAGACGCAGGTAGTACGACACGTTGCGTCTATGTTTTAAGAACTTTCTATTGGCGTTCACTTGCTTCACGTAGAACAGAGTAAACTCTGCTACGTGCCATCTAGAGTGCCAATAGAAACATAAGCTGCCGCTTGTGTCCATGTGAACGCAGTCTTTCAACAATTGCATGGCAGAAATACACAAAACGAATACTCTTACAGGAAAGTCATATGACTAGGTGAAACGAAAAGCCTTCGCCACGATAAACGACGACGATGTCCATTGGCTGCGCAGTCTCTTACGTGTTTGTATACGTAGCAACTAAGCACACGTGCCATTGGTAGCGCTGTTAGTGACGCCATTCTCTACTGTCGTACCGAAGCTCGTAGGTCATTTACGGCATCGTCATTGACGTCACTCATTCCTCCACAGTCGTTCCAGTCGTCGTATTGAGCCCGCTTGCCGCAGTTCTCACAACTAACACATGAGGAGGGCGTGCACCATACGAACGCCCGAACAGCAGACAACTTAACAAGAACAGCACCGACACAGCTTATTCGTGAGAGAATTCATGTTCGCCAGGCCAATGGAGCAGTGCAGGCAGAACAACAAGCGTGGAGGGCAAAGCGCAAGCACCAACTGCGCCCGAGAATCCCGCAGCTTTCGAGCCGAATTCAATCTGTAATGGCAAGCACGGCAAGCAGATGAAACGGCGTTGCAGGCTATGCACCCTAAACGTGAAAATAGCAGGTGCGCGCTTGCCGGGGCCGGGGACCACATTGGGTGGGAGTTTCTCAACCGACACTTCAACTTTGGCTGCGACCTCACGTTGTAGCTTGACTTGTCAAACATCTGCACGGAGTGCTTGGGCGATGATTTTGTGCATCCGTGTTTGATTTTCGCACCCCCATGTGCTGTTGCGGCCATGACTGCCAAAATGTATATGACTTCGTGGTAATACTACGCATACTAGTTCTACACACCGCGGAGGACAAGGGCCGCGTCTGTGGACTGATATTTCTCCACCTTAGTTTAGCAACTACGTCGCAAGTGCATCAGCGCTACTAAAATCATGACTACACATAATACGATAATAGATAACTATTAGCTACAGGGAACTGCGTGTAATTACTATTGTGATATCAATTCTATCGATACTGTGAAGAGCTTTTTGACATCGCTGCCGTTTTCTGTATAAATTTCAAATTGATAATATTGCTGCGTGCATCATCCCTACTACGTGCGAGTAAAATCATGTGAAAACTGGCGACGAATAGTTGATACGATGAAGTTATCGGCTTTTTTATAGATGCAAATGGCACAAAGCACACGGCGCCGAATAAAATTATCTCCGAGGCAGAGAACACATACTGGTAGATCAAAAGACTTTCACGGAGAGAAAAAAAGAGATGATAGACGACAGTCTCAACAGGATGATCAACTCTTTCTTTTTACGTCATATTTATTATGTGGCTTCTATGTATAACTGGACAAAAAATCCAGTTAAGGAAGCTCGACACAGCAATCAAGAAAGACGTCAAGAGTTCACTGGGTCTCCAGATTCGCACCACTACTAAAAATTGTTCTTGTTAGGTATACACAACACGACTATAGAAATTGTGGAGGCTCACGAAAGATCACAAATAGCAAGACTATCTACAACATTCAGGGGTGTCGAATCTCAATAGAATCATGTTCAACCCTGCCATTGACCAAGAGGCATACACCAAGATACAACAGGACTTTGCAGAAAGCATCATCTAGTCACGTTGCCAAGAAATATGCACCAGACCCTCAACATCACCAGAAGGAAAGCACGCGCTAAAGCTTATTGACGAAATTAGATAAAGGGAGCAGGGGAGCTTGCTTTGTGAACTAAGCCGCATAAGAGACCGAATTAAGTGCGCAGCGCTGATAGTAGACCACCAGCACAGGTGTACCAACTGCTCCAGAGTTGACACTTCACAACCAGAAGTCGCTGAACAGGTTGCCAGCGTGTTGGCCCTGGTAAGCTATCGATAGATCGAGATATAAAAGAACTCAAAACCAGCCATCACAGTCTTCAGCCGGGGCAGGATCACCCCACAAGGAGCTATATTATGAATAGAAAACAGGCAATCGACACACCTTACAAATATTGGCCCCCAGTACCTTGGAGCATTCGACGAATCCAAATGAATCGGCCAACAGCGCTGCCTGCGAACCTACGGTCTGGGACGCTTTTACATACGGTTTTGATTCTGGTACATATGAGTATCTATAAAAAGATGAACCCACGACATATAATGAAATTGCCAAGCATAACTACGTAGGAAGGAGAGAGTGTGCTCCTCCTTACAGTAGACTGAACAGAGCACAGGCAGTCACACATAGGCAATCGCAGACAGTCTTTGTACTCACCGGCACAGGCAAAAGAATAGTACGGCATAACAGACATAGATGCTATTTGCAAGAGAAGCAAGATAGAAGTATGCACGCTCGAGTGTGGGTCGCTTGGTGCTGGTATTTCCCGGGAATGGTTTACAGGGACGATTAAGTCTCCCGACCATATACCCAAGTCCTGGCTGTCGCCCTTGACAAGGCTAGTACGCTTCACCTGCCGGTCGCGACGTTGGATTAGCCATGCAGGTGGCGAACCCTGTACTGTACGTATAAATTGAGTCATTTCCATTCATTTGAGTGCGACGCCGGCCGCTGTATGCTCCTCAAGAGAGAAACACCCCTCTCGTCTTGAAGGAGCAAGAAGGGATGCTGGAAGAAGGAGTGCTGCGTTGCTGGAGCAGCGATTGTACTTTTCTATCATTACGCCACGGCTGGTGATCGCTGGTACATGCGCTATCTCGGCAGAGATCAGTAAACGACTCGTATCCCCTTGTACTTGATGTCACTTGCACAAGGGCACGGAAGAGGGACTCCAGAAAACGGCTGTTCTTTCTGGGGTAGCCGTATTTCCTTACACTAGCGTTCTGTAGAGATACGCGAGATTAGATCAAAGACACTTAGCTGCTGGTCTTATTTAGTATAACATTACATTTGGATTCGATCTCATCCACTGCTGCACTCTTGTGCTGAAAGTGCGATTTTTATAATAATTGTGTAAGTTCTGCAGTCATCTTATGTAGGAGGTACGTGCTCAAATGAACGATTGCATAGTTTCTAAGTAGAAAATGTACAATTATGTCCTAGCGATCATCGGGCTTATCCGTCTTAGTCGATCCAGCTGTAAACATACACGAAAAAAATAACATCCATCACCAGAATTTGGGGCAATCTACACACACGGCACCATGTCTCAGCGGTAGCAGCGGCGCATTGTTGTAATTTAAAAGTGAACTGCAAAAAAACTCATAAGTAACGAAAATAACAAAGTATCATATCGAATCTATGTCCTGCACTTCAGGGACCCACTAAAATTATCGTAAAGTACATAGCTACCAAAGTGCTCAATGTTTTACAATGCTGCCCCACTCGTTTTCAAAAGCTTCACATGTTTCGTAGCGGTTTGTATTTCCACACGGCAATTTCACCTGAAATGTCCCAGTGAGTCTCCGCCTGAAAACCGGGAGTTCATTTCAGAAAAAAATTAGGCATATCCCACATACCTAGGAATCGACGTAATGCGCAGCATGCGGAGGGAAGGTGACCGTGTTGCAAGCTTTTTATTGAGCGACACGTCATCAAATGACGCTAAATTAATATACAAATGTAGCACGCACAGAGGTATGTTGAAGTGTTGCAGATGTTTATATAACGAATCGTTTGCACTAGCGCAACGATGCCAACTGGAACATGCGTATTAGCAACACAAGAAGCTGATATGAATTTCTGATGGTCGCGAGGATGCTGACCCTGGACACTGCTACATAAGTCAGCTTCAGCGCATGGCCACTAAGCACAATTGACGTTAACCAGACGTGACGGCTGTATCAAAGGATGATAACATGTGTAATGTTTGTAAAATTGGGTAGGCAGCACTGCAACTACTATCGACGTTTCACGAAGATTAGCGTCTTTTTGAAAAGTAGTGAGACCTGGCGTAGCTCTGTGGTAAAATGCTTCATTGCCTCGCAGAATGCTTGGGTCCGATTCCAGCTGGGACCCTGAAATATATTCTTTGCGTTCGTCGGGTCGACGCTACCGATGTCAGTTATTTCTTAACCTTCGCGCGTTAAAATTGTCCATGTGTGTTCTCTTCGTTTCTAGGCAGATGCTAAGTGTGGCACATACCCACATACCAGCGGCCCATACACGCCCGAGGATATGTGCCACTGTCCAGCGTGAAGTGTTTGACGACGTACGCGACATGATTGTCACATTATTCATGCCTTGACCAGCGCGTGGTATTCGCCAAACCATCTTACCCACCCGTGCTAATTTAGGTTCACGCCAAGTTAAGGGGGTGACCACGAGAGCACGTAAACATAAGCGGCTAGACAGACAGACAGACAGACAGACAGACAGACAGACAGACAGACAGACAGACAGACAGACAGACAGACAGACAGACAGACAGACAGACAGACAGACAGAGAGACAGACAGACAGACAGACAGACAGACAGACAGACAGACAGACAGACAGACAGACAGACAGACAGACAGATAGATAGATAGATAGATAGATAGATAGATAGATAGATAGATAGATAGATAGATAGATAGATAGATAGATAGATAGATAGATAGATAGATAGATAGATAGATAGATAGATAGATAGATAGATAGATAGATAGATAGATAGATAGATAGATAGATAGATAGATAGATAGATAGATAGATAGATAGATAGATAGATAGATAGATAGATAGATTCGCTCAAAGTCGCCGAAGTTCGCTAAGAAATGCTTCGCATTTAAAATAATAGTCTTCGTGAGATACAATTTCCTTTAACCTCTTTCCCATTCAAATACGACCGGCTACCATAGGCACATTTGAGAGATGACATCAGGTACAGATGTTTCCAACTTCTGATAATGTCCAAGCTTACACCATCGTATTTGTGTACGTTCTTTCACATCACGATGGACAGAATAATGACACTAGTACACTCCCGACCCATACATTAACTTACGCAGAGTAGATGTATTCTACCGCACAGCATACTGAGATACGTCCGTAATGTGGCACCACACCAACTCTGTTTCACATTACGTGAGTGTGTACGCATCATAATGAAGAAAACCTCAACAAGAACAACACAGAGGAATAATGGGATGATGTCATGCACCAAATCTTACCATTAATTTTACTGCGTAGCTTACTTAGTTGATATTTCCAAAAGCACAACGGCACAGAAGTGTGTTTCAGCTAAACCAAAACCAGCATTCTTAGAAATAAATCAGGATCTTAGCTTCTGAAAAAGATGAATATTTATTATTAAATGCTTTAACAATTTCACTAAATAAAACCAGCTAGTTTTCTGTTTCTGAACTATGATCATTTCTCTGAAGTTCGCGTTATATGTGGCACTAACTGCTCACTGCTGTCGCAAAAATAAAAAGAATTGCACTTAGACAAAACAAAACGAAGGTTATGACCCACGCAGCGAAAGAGCGGTAACTTCCGGATTTTTTTCTTTCATTTAATGATAAATTACGCGATGAATTTAGAAGTTACTGGCGCGAAAAGGGTATTGTTTGTATGCAAATCATTCATTCGGTTGAAAGAAAAATAAAAGAACAAAGTTGCCGCTTCCGTGATCATTGCGATAAGGGTACTTTGCCGCCAGCGCATTTCGAATTACGCATGTTGAACTCAAACCGACGGCTCCAACTCCGTTTCTTTTTTATTATTGCTTTGTTTTAGCGACTTTTATTTGTGAGTGAATCCATCTGAGTGATGCACGAAAATCATTCCGACCACTTCTTCCGTGACAACGGTTTTAAACGGCCACCCTCACTTTTGCGTTTCTTTCGGTGTTATTACATTTCAGGAAGGAATCACTCGAATTTGCTTTTTCATTAATTTTTTTCTCCCACAAAATTTACGCCTTGGGAGAGAACAAACGTGGCGAAAATAAGCGAAGTAAACATAAAGCAATGGAGAAAACCAAATCGAACAAAAGCAAATATTTCAAACTGCGGCTGACGGTACGAAGCCAAAAATTTTTGCTTACTTTGTCGAAACGATCCGCGAAGTGAAATCATTAGGATCGCGATATTTATGGTCGTCACAATGCGCAGCTTCGAGCCGTTCTCGAGCTATCTCTACATTTGGGCGCACGAGACGGGAATTCGGGCGGTGCGTTTTCCACTCTGAATCGCCGAAAGCTCGAGCGTTGGCGCCTGGGCCACGTACTCCGAATATTCTCGCGAGGCGCGCATTTCAACCGAAGTCCAAAACCTCTTTTCCGCATTCGCGCGAACTCCTTCTCATAGATGCCAATTTGCCACTCAGCTTGTATTTAAGTCACGTTTTGCCACTTCAAAACCAACCGAGCATCCTTCCTGAAAAACTGTCAAAGAAGCACGCAGGGTGCGAAAAAACGGGAAAGAGAACGTCTGAGACATCGAGGAGAAGAGTGAGGGGTTTCAATGGCCCCCCACAATGAGCAGTGACGTGTCTGCACTAGAGCTGCATGGGCCTATGTTCAGAGAGGCATATACGTGAGGCCGAGGAAAAGAAAAACAAAGGTATGTGTTTCGGGAGCTTGCGATCGCATTTATGTCTATTAGGCACATTTTGCCACCCCACGCTCAACAGCTGCAAACTCTGCGGCTGCTCTAACGAATGCATTTCTACAAAACCATTCAGCTTCGCAGAATGTAACGAGGTATAGCGGAATATACAAATATTCGTTCACTTTTATTGTGATAGAAATTATATGAAAAATCTCGGCTGGATTTCATCGCTGGCGTCAGCGTCGACGTCGGCATCGATGTCATGCACCGTTTATGTGTGCGTGTGTATGCATAAGAAAACACAAGAAGGAAAAATAATACAGAAAATTACTTATGTATGTCTTTTCTAGTAAAAGAAGAACCTGCAGAATATGTACGTGTTGTTGTGGTGCCTCAGATATGCGCAATATTTGCTTTTTGATTGACAATCGCACACGTATGAACGCCAATTCTTGAGCAACATTGGTGGGCGCTGCGGATGGGGTTGGCCGTACGGGGTATCGGCTGGTGCTGTTT
This sequence comes from Rhipicephalus microplus, assembly GCF_043290135.1. Lineage (NCBI taxonomy): Eukaryota > Metazoa > Arthropoda > Arachnida > Ixodida > Ixodidae > Rhipicephalus > Rhipicephalus microplus. The sequence continues at coordinate 197,481,613 of NC_134701.1, forward strand.
AGACTACCCGGTTTGCGGTAACGGTGGACAAACAGACAAATGCTCAGACATACAGACAGAGAAACAGACAGACGGACAGACCAAGGTTTTTGTGTCGAAAGCCCCCAAAAAATACTATCGTCTTTCGACTCCGGCGCGCGGAATCAAACGTAGACCACGGCGTCTTGAATGCGAGGCGTTAACCATTGAGCCACCGAGAGGTTTTTTTTTCTAAGCTGCCATCTTGACTACAAGTCAAGTTAATCTGAAACTCACACGTCACACGCATTTCATGTGTGTTAACGCATCAAACAAAGATATTACATCTTCAACACAGTCGGAAGTCTTATACACATCTCGCACTTTGATAACAGCTTCCACGAAACACTCATGAACAGATGAACTCTTACATCACAGTGTCTGTCCGATAACATACTACGCCAAACCAAACGAAGACCAAGTAAGAAAATAACGTTCTAGTGTTGCACAGAACTATCACAAGGCAAAAATCGGATTCCATGTGGAATAAGAGGTAAATCTTTTATTATAGTCTTCTGTAAAATGTCTCAAAAGATAATTGCATTCTTGCAATGAAGAAATGCGTCTTCAATGGTCTCAGGTTTGTTATACGGGAGACAGCTGCTTCCCGATGGTACATACATTCCTCTCTCTTTAAGCCACGTTTTCACAGGCAAGGTTCCCGTATGAAGCTTGAAAAAGAAAGTTTTAACATCGGGTGGTGTCCACATGTTTTCTACTCGCTTTAGTACGTCTTGTCCATATGATTTTTCATACTTTGAATGGTAAAGGGGCACAGGAAAAACATTCTGTATTAAGTCTTTCATAGGGCGCTTTCTTTTCACTTTAGTTTCGTAATCTGTCGAAAACCTTGCCCTTAAGAAACAATATGAGAACAAAACTTCACGCAAGAACAGTGACAAAGTGTGTCGTTCTCTCCTGCTGAAGATACAAAGAAGTCAGGCATGTGTTGTAATAGCGTTGTTTGAAATAAAGAACATAAAAACGCCTCTCTGTGGTCTCTTATTAGCAGGAAACGTGATATTACTTGGTTAAGAAACAGATGCTCAAAGACAGCCCTCCTTGCTTGACATGCCAAAACAAGTTCTTTCTAGATGTTCGCTCCCATGTAGAGCTCCAGATGAACGCGGTGAATATCCTGTGGATTTTAATAATGCTTTTACGCGTACAACTAAATACTTGTAAAAGATACATAATTTTACCAGCCATAAACACTTTACGTAAAGCTAACAGAGAGAAAATAGATAAGTCACGACCACCACATCCTTCGGTTGTCGCGAGCAATTCTTCCGCCCTTTCATGCCAAAACGCTTCACTGTCTTGATACCTGTCCAAGGGCACTCCTAGATGACGACTAGGTGTCGTGAGCCACTGAATATTCCCAAGAGAACTGGGCGTGAGGGCCCAATTACCATGCCATAAACCGATTCTGTTTTCTTTGTTCATTAAGCTTCCACTCATGTCACAAAACATTTCAGTGATTACTAATGACGACATTACACTCTCTCAATCAACATAAAAAAGGCAATATCGTCGGCGTATGCTAAAACACGCACTTCAAATGATTGTAACCTGAAAACATTAATCCCTGCGTGGTGAATCACTTTTTGACACAGTGGTTCCAAAAATAGAGGAAAAATCAAACGACCCAAAGGACACCCCTGGCGCACGGAGAAAAGTATTTGTATGCGCTGTGAGAGTTCTCCATTTACGATTAACTTTGTGTTTGAACTTTAGTATGCCAATCTGATCCCTTTATGTATGATCGCACCAAGATCAACGTACTCAGCTAGCATGAAGAGTATATTGTGTGGAACCATGTCGACAGCCTTGACTAGATCAATTTGGAACATGGCTACTTTCTGAAGTGCAGCGTCACAATACTCCGAAATGCTCCTGGCGACATGAATAAGCGTGAGTATGCTCTTACACTGGATGCTGCAAGTCTGATGTGGCCTGACCAACTTGTA